>NC_057773.1:7650231-7901315 GCF_014825855.1 Bombus pyrosoma | reverse complement strand
TTTTTTTTTTTTTTTTTTTTTTTTTTTTTTTTTTTTTTAGTAATAAATCTTTTTATGTTTGTATTCGTTATTTGTAAAGTACAAATAAAATGGAAGAATATTCAAAAGTGGTGTTTCAGAAATAATTGTAAAAGATTCGTTACACTAGTTCTGTTTCACTATTTAATTAACTTTTTGAAATACTTTTGTAATTTAAGATTAAGATATCGTACTAATTAACAACTCCGGTATAGCATAATTTAATATTCTCATATTAATATGAATTTTTTAATAAAATTATGTTACTCATTTACATTTACATATAACCACGTTCTTATCGTTATCGAATCTGAATTGTAGATCTACACACGCGTATTCGTACTTTTTTATAATATGAAATTGTAATAGGAAGTATTTCCTTTAATCCGATTATTTCCACTCATATTTGTTTATGATGCATTACATATTACCCTAAGCACGCAACAAAGGGTAAATTCATGATTCAATTACTCTATACTCTGTACTGTATACAATGCAATAGACTGATAAACAATTCCGGTCTGTTGAAAATTACGACGTTAACATTACGACGCTCAAAAATTCTTTCTTTGGTTAGCCATCCGCAATTGTAAACTGTTCCTGAATCTCGAAAGCTGTTTTTCGATCCAATCAAATATGTTATCTTGAACCTGGAACTATTATCTGCCGAATAGAAAGTCAAAGTGACATTGTTCCTTTCGGCCTGTTTAAAGGTTTCCGCAACTATGCTGATTATTCGCAGATCAGGTAATCCCATCAGACAGGCCGTGAAAGGAGCAATTTGTTCGTCGTTCAGCGATTACTATCTCGTGTAACTTCTTTTTCTTTTCCTCGAAGCAACGCTGTGACACCGAAAACCACTAAATGCCGCTTAAGTCATTCGACGTACAAGCAGCAGCGGAGGGCCACCAGCCGTAATTGCACGACATTCCTCTCTTCAGGAACGGAGAGCACCGTCATTATACAGGTGGGGCACGGCAATTCGCCGTTGCAGCGCCTTCTGCGACCTTCTTTTTATTTATTTTCTTTTTTTTTTTTCAGCGAACTCGCGGACTCTTCGCGATTCGCCACATTCTGCCGATAAAACTTTGGGATTCTTGGCCACTCGCTTCAGGACCAAACGTGTAATTGGGATTTCGAACTCTTCCTTTTTTTTCTTTTTTAATCCTTCGTCTTCTTCGTCGTCGTCGTTGTCGTCCACCGTATTCCTCGTCCTTGTCTTCACTTTCATCTTCGTCCTCGTTCGATCACGAATTCGGAAGTTTACGACGATGAGTTTCCAGAATCTCGAGCCACCACGAAATTCGTAACAATGTCCTGCCCGTTGAGAATATAATTAATATTCACGGTTTTGTTGCTTGTCGCGAAGAAAATATGTAATCGGAGGTTGATCGAAGATGCCGCGCTGCCTTGTTAGCCGGAGCAACGGCGGAATTAATTTAAAACATGCGATGAGAAGAGGTTGCGTGCGCTTATCAATTGGCAATGTATCTGATTATGGTGCTATAAATTTTGCCTGAATATCCGATCGAAGAATGTGCCATTTCTTTTTATTTCAATTTGTACCTATATTGTTTCCTAATATAAATTTAAAAAGATTTTGAAGTTACTTCGAGGCTACTGCTATATTACGTCATTCTACCAATTTAAAGTCAACGTTTCATCATGCAATTTTTGCATACGCATTATTCGTTTTCTGAAACAACTATCACATTTTTGAACGAAATACCGTTGAACTGGAAATCGGTTTTCGATGATCAAACCTGTTGCGCAAGTTCAGCTAATTAGTGGCTGTGGAACGTTATCAAAACTTAATTTACTTCTGTCTAATTAAGCGACTCTTTCGGTATCGGTATTTGCATTATGTTCCGACTGTGAGATTAGCATTACATAATTTCTCGGTGAAAGGTTTCCGAACTTGTCTCGGAACCAACCGTTCTAACTATAGCGAATACCTTACGAGAAGAAAGAAAAGAAACTTGATCTTTCACTAATTTTATTAATTATGATATAAATGAAATTATTCGAATATAAATTGTGGCATTCGAATCTCTTCCTTACTCATCGAATCTATATCATACAATATAGAAAATTTAACCTACCTATAAGTCCAGCGAGATGTCACACGACTATTCCTACTCTAGAAAAAGTCTTACGTCACTCGTCAGTAGGAAATGTGTATCACGGCCACTTTATCAATTTACACGGTGCATCTCTGGAAATAGGATTAAACAAATCGGATTTAGTAGAAAGGCTGGGCGCTGGCAACATCGTATCACTGGAATAAAGATCATAAAGGCCGGGCTCGTAAATGCCCATCACGAACCAACCGGCCTATCGTTTCGATTCGCTCGATCAACGGCAGGAAGAGTCACTCATGTCGGAAGCAAAGTCTTTGGCACAGTGCCGGACCGGCATGCATGGCTCCTATCTCGAACTTGCTGCGAGTTTATCGACGTCGAATATTGCTGGTACAAGCGAGGACGGGTTTATACGTGAATAACAGACCACGGGTAATGCACGGGCCGTGTAATTCAAACGCAACACAAAAGTGGCCTGTGGTAACGCAATCGACGCATAATTCGTAACGAGCAAAAATACTGGCTCTCCAGACGTTCGATCGGCCCGATGCCTAACGTGTCCCCGGTCCATTTCGCTTGGGTACCGTGTATGTGCATGCGAACGCAGCCTTACGCCACGGTTTTCGCCTCTCATTGGGACAGGCGTGACCTATCGACGAACATTTACCGGACGCCAAAGGCGATACCTTTTACGTGATAAATTATTGCACGGTGTTGCTTCTCGTTCTCCTTACCGCGGTATCTCATTATGTGTCGTGCATCGGACCGAGTTTCTCCAATCACTGCCCTCCCTCACTGTTTCTTCTCATCGTCTGTGGAACCAACAGCGTTTCTTTTCATCGTACTTGTCTCTTTTTGCTCTTTTCTCCTTCGCCGGAATTCACCGAACGAGTCGTACTCGAATGTTGCATCATTACGTCTCATATGTTAGTTAGCATCTTGGATTGTAGAGATGTAACAGAATAGAACGGGTGGGAAATATCTATTTGGAATAAGAAAGAAGTAGATGAGTTAGACGTAGGTGGTTATATCGTTGCACAACGGCGTTATAAAACTGAAACTTTCCCCCTTTCTACCTTTTCTTCTTTGCCGTAAAGGTTTTTCACCCTTCGGAGTTCTGGAAGGGGTTAATTAAATGAGGGTGCGATTGCTGTTTCTTCTTTTCATAGCGGAATTGAACGTAACGTCTTGAATAGCTTGGTGCATTTATGTCGGAATACGAGTTAAGAGCTTCCTGAATTCTTCATAACGCTGTTGGAGGAGCGTTGGATAGCTAAAACGGACACTGCTGGTATCAGAGCTAAGTAACTTCCGATAAAATGTATTAAAAAGATATGTGGTGCATTACGAAATATGATTTAGTAATGAAGTTCAGGAAATTCAAAGGAAGTTCATCTTTCATTTTTACATAAATTTTAATCATTGAACCATTGAGAGAGAATGATAAAAAAATTTATTTAATTCTTAAGAAAGTTATAATCATCATATCAGAAATAATTAAGTTTTGTAGACTAAAATATAACCAACACTTGTAGGATATATATTTTAATATAAAATATCGTAGTTTGAATTCATAATAATTAACACTGCAAATAAATTAATTTCTAAACGGATACAAAGTATGCTTAGACTGTGCTATATTTTTTAACGAAACAAAGAGACCGCAATTAATTGTGATCTTTTGCCTAATCATCACAACATTCTAGAGGATTAGTATGACAGTAGCCTCCTGCAGTTTTCAACGACCGTATTTTTCTAATTTTTCGCTCTTCCTCCATTATCTTAATTTTAATCAATCTAATACTTATTAACGTAGGCACGTTAAAAATTTCTTGAATCTCTCTCTCTCTCTCTCTCTCTTACCCTTCTCCTTCTCGCCCTTCGTCAATTGTATTCCAAGTGATAACCCCGCCAGTAGGATTAATCGTCACATTGGATCGTTTTTATTCGTAAGCCGGAGGAACGTCTTCGACGAAACGATAATAGCGTCGCGGTGCTCCCGATTGAGCGAACGAATGGCTTCCATGCATTGTCAAGGTTCATTAAGATCGGTGGAACGAAATCTACCTCCTAACGAGCATACTCTGCTCGCGCTTGCCCATGCCTCGTTATTGTTGTGTTATTTCGTTCTTTTAACGACGCGAATTCGCTTCGCGTTAATCGATCAAGGAGAACACAACGATTTGGGACGAGGCGCATCGTGTGGCCGTGCATAACATTCCCATGGTCATTGCTCGTTCGTCATTCTTCGTTTGTAACGCGGTTCGTTAAAACGTTCAGGATATCTCTCTCTCTCTCTCTCTCTCTCTCTCTCTCTCTCTTTGTTAGCATTTATCTTACGTGCAAACGATGAATGGATATTCTCTGCAGATAAAAAGCAACGCTTTGTTCTTCTAAGCTGAATGGAATGGTAAGCAGCATGGGATCATAAGAATATTGAAATTTACGGTACGGATGTTGGAACATGTTACTTTGTTGGAAATTATAGGTGTACGTGGGACGTTAGCTACGTGGTCGCGTAAATGAGACTTTAATATCGATATACAGCACCTATTCAAAAGTTTGGTATCATTACCTTATCCTGTATCTCATCGCGAATTCCTAGTGTTTAAAGCAAAATATTTCCACAAGCTACAATGTGTGTAATTCATATCTCGGCGATGATAAAATGACTTTTTCTTCAAATTATGTTAACGATTAAGTCCATAAACCCTAATTATATGCTATTAGCTGTTGCAGAGTAATTTATAATGCTACATTTTTCCATGTATTTGAGTAATTAACCTTTTAGCTGCACGGCTGAAAGCCTTTTTGATATACATATAAAGATCGAGGTAGTTCTTGCTAATATCCAAGAAATGCACGTTTACATTTACATTCACAAACATTTAGGTACTTTATATGATTATGGTGTAATACATACGAGTGCTAATCAAGGTAATTTAATATATATTATTAAGCAGCTACGTACTAATACGTACGCCTCCGGCAGGTGATTAATTTCTGAAGACTTGCGTGTATTGTTTACATTACATTCGCAGTCATATTCTGCAATTATGAAAAGTCATTTTACTGCATAGTATAAATTATCAAGTATATACATCTGCGGATGTTTACGTGTATCTGCAATCTACACGTTGAATGAAAATTTTACTTCATATATTATATATATATATATTTATTTTATATATTCAAGTACGATGAGTTCCAATCATATAAAAATCCTTAGCCTTTTAGTAGTCACGTCTGCAAAGATTCTATGAAATAGCTGTACATAGCGAAAGGAAAGCAAAGAGAAACTTTGACCTTTTTGAGAGTTCATTATAATTGTTGAATGTACTAAAAAGTGTGTGGCTACTTTCTTTATTTTGAGTCGCTTATAATGTTACAATATACGTGTGTGTTACAATATACTGTAAATAATATATAAATATATCATGTTACAGGTATGTCTACTAATGGAACGTTACAATTACCTAGTACAGAATAAGCGTGGTACGTACTTACACATACATATAATATATTTGCATATCGTAAATGTTCAGTATATTCAACGAATGTATTTTTGAAATCTAATTGTTTTTTTTTAACAAAAGATAGATTACAATACTTAGAAGCGAGTAAAGGAAGTTAATACATAAAGTTTGTTCTTGCAATACTTAGTTTTCCTTATTTAATTTTCAATTTATATGATACACTCTATAGTAATTTTATAATAATTTGAATGAATTGAAAGTGCTTGGACAATAATATCTTATTCTTCCAGTAATTTAATTTGACTGGATATAAATTTGTAGAAAACGTTTGTCTGCTAATGCATTCACTGCTACTAAAGTGCATGTATCTGTTCCTTAAATTGTACTCTCTTGTCTCGTTAGAAACGTCTTCATTTTAAATAATACCTAATCCTTGTTCCAATACACCGTCCTTGGTAACTTATCCGAGATATCTTGACGATACGTAAAAAAGAAATCTGAAATGCAACGGTTATATGAATATGTTAAACGCAGAATATAGGCAATTACGAATGCATCCGCTCTGAGATATTTAATCGATCAATTCACGATGCTGCAATGTATATACCTAACATCTAATCATATCTCACAAAGTACAGACAAAATGTTCAATCGTTTCTCACGTTCGACAAATGAGCTAACCATTGAAAGGTTAATTTTGTCATTGAATGGGTTTCATAATAGCACATTTTTTCTAAAGTTATCCCGATTAACAATACAAATGTCGAGATGTAATCTTTCATTTATATAACAAAACAAACAGCGCGCGAGCGCTGAAATCTTGATTACGGAACTGATTAATCAAACGTTTGATCATTCGGGCTGCACGTCATCCAATTAGTCCGGATAATCGAGATGCCACATTGTATCTATGATGTTCCGTATGCACTCACGTTAATTATTGTACTGGTGTATTATATAAGATACGTTCGCCCAGAATGAAGCATACGTGGCTGGAAACGTGCATCGCAAAGTAAACTTTACGCGGTTAGCAAACAGCTTGTATGTCATACCACCGTATTCGCGATTGTTACGTTGTTTCTACGTGTTACAAAAGCGTACGGATGATAATTAATATTATAAAGCTTACAAATTTTCTACATTCTTTATCACCGTTAATATAGGCTTTACCTGAATTAAAAAAGCTATTCTCCCGATTTAATAATATTTTTGTAGTTAGTAAATATAGATCTAGACATGTGAATTTCATTATAGAAGTGACAAAAATATCGTTTCATTTAAAAACGAAGAATAATTCCTGTTTGCATTCGACATAAATGAATTAAATATTAAACACAAGAATATAAATTTGATATTACAGCAAAGAATTTAACGTATACAATTTAAATTATTCAAAAAATTCATCGAGGGTATATCATATCTTACCACGCGTATACATATATATTATATATCATATTACATTCCCCCCGTCCCCTCCCAGTCACCGGGGTTAAAGGAACGTTCCATGGCAATTTCCTCGACAGGTGAATTGTCGAATGTCACGGATTTCTTTCCCGCCGAACGACCGCATAGATTACGTCGTTAAACAGTATTGAAGCCGAGGACGGCGTCGGCCGCGGTGAATGGATACTTTAAATGCGAATTTGCTGGTGCATTAACTTCGGGAAAAGTGCGCCGCTAATGTGGCATTAACGCTTGTGGCGCATGCACAGAGTGCAAAGCCCAGGAGCCGTGAATCATGGTCGGTGTCCGGTGTGCCATGCCATGCCGTCGCCACGTCTACGTGGCACTGGGGCTACGTGCGAAACGTGCACACCATCGGGTATCGTTCTCCCATTCAAGAAAGTTATTATACCTTTTGCCGCATGCACGAGCTTTCCCTGCGAGATATCGCAAATAATACGCTTATTGGCGAGTCGTCGACGATAGCGCGAGTATAATGAAAGGGAAGACGATTTGCGATTAATTCGTAAATTCCTGCTTTCCCTCTGTGGATCGATGTTTGTGTAGAGAGCGCAAGAATAGAAGTGGTTTCCGTCCGCTTTAGCTTTCGTCTGGCTTCTGTCTGGAAGCAATAATGGATTTCTATAGAAATGGTTTCAGGTATCTTAGATTGTCGTGGTCAAGGTTCTTTAACCTTGAAGCCTCGAAGGGAATGTCGGTAAAAAAAGTACATTATAGTAGCGCGCGTGTGTGTTAGAGGCAGGTATGTAAATACTTATTAAAAATCCATTAAGCTGCGCCAAGTTTCTACACCTTACGAATTATTTAAGTAGATAGGAGTGAATTAAAGACAAGCGAAGGAACGTATTAAGTGGAAAATTAAAGATATTGCTCTGATACTCATGACTATTGACAGTCACGGTTAACGTTTTTTATGTGTTTGTATAATGTTATGTGATAATTACTGAACGATATTATAATTTCAGCTCAATTTGTGGCTATATGTATATACGGTTATTAAAAATCCATTAAGTTGTTCGAAATTGTGTATTTTACGGTACAATTACTATTGAATTTATGGGTACAGATAAAGTAAAGATAGGGGGAAAAAAAGTTGTTTTAAGTGAAAGGTTAAAGCGATTACTCTAAAAGATATTGATTTACTTAAGTAATGTCTGTTCGAAGTGTCCATATGATTTTATTAACGAGAACTGATTTATTCATAATGTATTATAAAACTAGGTGTTTTATTTTATACGCTATAATTAATACACGATATTCTGCGTGATGGCCTCTTTAAATAACACATTGCGTGGAATGCTGGAAGCTGGTATAATTGCGATATTTTATATTCAAATAAGATAAAGTTTTGTACCTTTCGCGGTATAATTGGGCGTAATTAATTTTTCCTTATTCATCGTTCCATTTTTGCTGGGTGTAATTTGTTTACGATACTTGCGAATACAACGGAGAGAAATTTTGTAAGTGGATATATGAATATTTGCATTATGTTATTTCACGAAATGTGTGTACCTTCAAATTATTTATAGTGGAACAATATTTTCAGTGTAGTAATTCTTGTTAGGGGTATGTTAAATCGTTTTGCAATTGTTTTATTTATTTATTTACTCGCTCTTATATTTAATTTGTATAATTATTCGGTGAATTATGCGGTTAGTGAGCTATCACGCAAAACAAATGTATAAAATTGTTTTAAAATGAACGCATACATAGCTTTCGTTGCTTTTCTTCATGCACCTGTTAACTTTTCATTAAAATATAGATATTGCAATGAGCAATAATACGATATTCATAAAAGTCCATTTACATAAAATAATTTTTCCTGTAGAAAATTTAACAAACCCAAACTTATTTTTCGAAGTATATATCGCTCTCGTTCTCATAAGCAATTGGATCGATGCCATCAAACGAAGAATTTAAGTGCATCGTTACCATTCGTATCACACGTACATTGAATTAATGGATAAGTGTGCCAAAAAGCTGGTAAATTTCACTATAATCAAAACTAAATCATCTAACGGCGCCAAAATCGCGTATTCCATCATTCTCAATTCTACATTGCAGTACTCACCTATAAATCCTCCGAATTAAAATAAAAATCAACATGTTTACTATTAACGTGGAAATGGTTCAGAAATCAGACGCACCTGCAACTAAACCGAAAAGTAAGTACGACGTTCGCTTATTTCACCATATTGCACTTGGTTCTATCGATTAGTAAATTATTTTGCAAGAGCATCTAGGAAAGAAATGCTGTCAAAAGTAATTGAGCTTCAAACTGAAAGCAACAAAGACCGGTAAAAGGAGCAATAAAAGGATCGTTAGGCCGGAGAGGGTTCGATTTCCAATGCGATCAAATCGTCGTGTCACTTTTACACTGCACGTATGTATTGCATCACGGTTGCTGTTTTCTAAACGGACATATTTCGGCGCCTTAGTGAAATCCTAGTGACCATTAAAGATATTCCGATCGCGATAGTTGTCTGTCAACGGGACGCGTGTACCATAAATCGAACCGCAGACGCGACACAGAGGCATTGGGGGAAAAATATATTGTTATTAGGGGACGATGCTAACTGTATGATAACGTTGGGCCTGACCAATGTTGTCACGTAACAGTTTTAATTACGGTTGTCGGGACTAATGTGCTTAGCCAAGCGACGCGAGCTGTTGTCGCTTACCGCGGCGCACGCGACACGAACCAGCGCCAGCTGTCTTCCGCTTTTGCCACCTAACCACCCTCTTTTCTTTCCGGCGTGTTCACGCGCGCTATTTCGTCGACAGCTTCGTGTAAAGTAGCTTTTTTTTTTTAACGACCATAAAGGCTATTAAGTGTAATAACGCTAGATGCACGGCCGAGATTAATCGACGCAACGCGAATGTTTGGAAGGTACGAGGGATTTGTCGAATGCTGTCGGGCTATTGCGAGCTTTGTCACTATAGTTGAGGAATAAGATATCGAGAGCGAATTACAGTACCGTGCAGAAGTTTTACACCGTATACAATTCTTCGGAAAAGTTTCTGCACGCACTGTGGAAGCATTATTTTGATTAAAATAAATCTTATCTTCGTGTAATATTATGTTTTTTTTTTTTTGTTTATAAAATATAATAAAACTTTTGAACAGTACTATATATCATCATAGTCCAATGTTTTCGATTTATAGTTCAGGTAGCAAGAGAAAGCATGTTTCTTCTCTTCTTTATTTATTTCTTCAGCGTGTTTATCGATAGATACATACACCTTGTATGCATCAGATTTATACATACAAACGAAGAAATATAAGAGCATATAAATAGCGAAGAATGTAATGGGTACACTGCAGACGTTATGTAAACGCATATTTTTACAGACACTGATAAAGAAAATAAACGCGAATAAAATTATGTCTTATCTTTGAAATATTTTATATACTTTGCATTTGTGCTCATGCATTTTCTCGCATCCATATCTAGCATAAATGCATAAACATCTGCAGTCTAATAACGTATAATAAACAAGTAAACATAGATGGGAAGTAGCAAAATAGTATAAAATACAAAATACATATGTATCTAACGTAAAATCATCAAACATATAAAGAAGAAGCAAATTTTGCGAATAGATCCACATAGTTACCAGTACACATTATAATATTATTTTAATTCATTGTAACGTGTTCTTATCAACGTATAACCAATGTTATTCAAATATCTTTGATCGTTAAATCTGCGGATTGATAGTCTCGAACGATCAACGAAATAAAGAGAAGAAACGAAAAATGAAGCACGCTTATACAGCTCTGTGTATCAGCGATTCACAGTTCGAGCGTTCAATGGACAAGACAACGCGTCCTGTCATTATATCGTTTGTTCGCGTTTCAGTGGCCAGCAATTTACCGTCTCCGGCATTTTGTGCTTCGCAAACGAGCAGAGGGGAACTAGTTTTTCGTTTGGTCGGGTAACGTCGCGATTGGCCGGTCACTTGCGCGGAAACAATTCATAACGGTTGCTGATCGACGCCAGGCGTCGGCGACGATAAGCGGTGCCGACGGCACTGATACAGCCACTGGCCGATAGGACCGATAACAACCATCAGGCCACGTGCGTTCGGTGCAGCCGGCAATGCGTCACGATAACTCACCCCTGTTCTTTCGCATTGTGTGCCCGACACACATAACGGCGTTGTCGCGTGAACTTTATTTCGATCGTGATAGCGTTACTTTTTCTCCCTTTTCTTTCTTTTTTTCCTCCCTCCCCCTTTCTTTTCGAAGAAAAGCTTAGCTAACAACATTCTTGCGCCGAGACACGACCCCTTCTGCGTTTCGGCCGACAATTTCCAAGTAGTCGTTAGAAAGTGGAAGGTGTAACCTTTGATAAAAAAAAAAGTGCCTACTGCTTCTGGCGAAGGTCTCCTTTACGCTACGAGTCAAAGTTCGTTCAATGTCGGTGGATGAAGAGATTAGCGACCTTCGCGAATCGGGTAGGTTGGAAAGTAGTTTTATGATTTATGGAGATCGTTGTATTAAAATATTGAATTTCTACCGCATGTTTCTCTGCATCGAACGTTGGTCTTTTAACTAGATAGGTAGAAGGGAAGATAGAATTTTGGAATGTAGCGTGAAATTCTGTTGGAGTAGATTTCTTCTGCAATACAATTAAATATTGAACTTGTCTTGTGCCTTGTCTCTTATGTATCAAACGTTGATCTTTTGAAGACAGAAAGGAATTTTCAAACATAATCGCATATGGTATGTAATTTGCCATAATTATATATTACGATTATAACGTACATTTATAAATAGAAAGACGAAACAAGTTCCAGGATCACAAGAAACCAATTTCTAAATGCGAAGATCTGTATAAGTCGTATCTAAACGAACTAAGAATAATTTACACGGTATAAATTTCCTAAATGTCTTGTCACATTGCTGATCAATCTCGCAGCTCATTCATCGTATATCATGGAACTCGTATTGTTTGAATCTTCAGTCACCCATCATTGTGATAGTTTTATGACAGCATGAGAATGAACGCAAGGGAAAAGCAATAGAAAAATTCGCAGCGAAATTAAACAATTCGCTTTAATTGGAGTCTAAAGGACGTTAACGTGTTTGTTTGCGCTGCGGGAAGCTTCGTTTAGAACGAATTGAACCGGCTAGCCAGCGAGGATAATTTGTTCGCTGGTCGTTCGTCATTGACGCCTGTCCAGCCGGTTTTATCTTTTCAACGTATTAATTCGCGTCGACGTGTTGGTCCACGATTCACACTTCATCGACTATATACTACTAGGCTGGGTTTCGTTGGATTTTTGAAAACACAAATAGATCCGCTCGCAAGCGCGTACTTGCAATGTGACACGCCGAATTTTGATCGCTATAAAACGTTTATTGAAGACAAGCTTGGGTACTGTTTGAATAAAATATTAAAAAAAAAAGATCGTTTAATTAAACGATATATCGTCTTTATTTAAAATAATTCTATGAGCAATCCCAGGCTATATCGTTTTGCAATTAAATGTACGTAAAATACCTGTAACATTTAAGATTGAAATTAATATTGACGCTAATTATTTGTTATTTCATTCGGCATTCAATTAAAATAGGAAATTCTATAAAAATGATTTTACTTTGGCCGATAATATAATACCGCGTCTCCTTATAATTAAACTATAATTGCACGCAAGAATAATATATGTGTTGAATATAAGTTTTATATTCGTCTGGATTAGTGATAACAAATGATGCAAAGCATGACGTTTAAGAGTCAACTCTTCGAAGAGAACATTAAAATTATCAGCCGTGAATGTGTTAAACTTTCAGTGTATTATTTGTGTATCTTTGAGTAGTAAGTAACCGCAACGATGTAAGTGGAGGAGGTAACATAATCTTAAGATATTCATTATTTTCGTATTCTGTATTTTATGCGATGAAAGTCATTAATATTGTTCAATGTTTAAAGTACGATACGTGTAAGTTTTCAAATTTATCACCGATGATATGATTACAAAAATATTTACATTTATGGTTTCAGTGAAATTATAAACAAAAAAGTTCTCTACCAGTGAAATTACGTTAATCTAAAGACACGATCGCGTAAATTTGAACATAATCAAGGTTGTTGTATGATTGATAACGAAACCATTTATTTCGAAATGAATACACTGCAAAGAGAAAACAATGATAATTTTAGACATTATTTCTGTGCCGAAACATCGAGACAAGAGAGATTTTTAATAATTAATTAAAATGAATTATTTCGTACGTAAAACTTCCTTTATTTTCCAAATTATATAATCTCAATAAAATACGATGAAAAATACTAAAAATTTGTATACGTAGTTTGTGCGAAAACGTCATTGCATTATATGCTATTTATTGTTGTATTGTCTGTATAAATCCATTATAATGGCGCTTTGTTTCGTTGTAGCGTGATTGAAACGATTCAAATGGTTAGTTGAATTTTCTGATATTTATTCTATTGTATACGCGTCAAATGTCATTTGAAACAGAATACAGAAATACATCGATGACTATATAAATCTATTGTTGATATTTTCCGTTTATTAATGTTATCATTAGGAACTAAATCGGTAATATTGTCAGGATTACGATTAACGCAGATTATTAAAAAAATTAAACGAAATCGAAAAATAAAACCATCTTCCACGCTTACTATTTACGTATCTATCAGTGTCCAAATTTTGTCATTATATTTACTGCGAATATACTTGCTAAATGTGCACAATTTAATTCGTAAAATTTAATTCGGTGATGTTTTCTTCGTTCGATACGGCGTTTCTATATCCTAACGTGAAATTGCATTCTACAATTAACAGAGGAAACAATTATCATAATGTATCTTGTTGCGATGTATATATGTAAGAGAAACTCAATTAATTTCGCGATAATTATCGAATTCGGTGTGCTTTGACATTTCTATGTCGGAGGAATTTGCATAAACCTACCTGTAAAGTATCCACCCAATTTCACTGATCCGTTTTACGTAAACGTAAAGTGCTGAACAATTAATTCTATCGCGAAATCGAGCGTCTTTCGTGAAATATAGATATTTAATATTGTAATATTTCGGCCGAGCGTCCCTTGCAAATTTATTCACGCGTTTGCCCTTTTCTCCCCTCTTTTTCTTTCTGTTATATCGAGGATACTCGTGGGTCACGGCAGTTTTTCACGTCGTATCATCGACACGGTCAATCGTATCGAAAGAAAGTTTAAAAGGGGGCAATTTCCCTTCCGGTGTATCAATTGTTTAGGGAGAAGGAGTGAAGTTTCTATCTTTACAGAGCCCTTGGGATGGTCTCCACATACTGAAAGTTTCACCTAAAGAAATCGGAGAGTGCTCGTGAAAAAGAATTTCTCGTCCCTGTCCACATGGGGCAGATTCTTTGTGTGCATAAAACACATACGTACAATATAGATTTGCCGGTTATCTTCCTGTTTTGTTGGGTCTGCGAATATAGATATTAGTTTTCCTCGGTGAGATTGTATTTTCATCAGTTTCGTATGATATTTCTTTCCTTTTTCTCTGTTTCTACTTCAGTGGCGAAATGTAATTCTATTGTGCAATTAATTAACCAGAATATTGTTCGAAACAGTTAATATCGAAAACAGATTTTGTTCCCATCTTTGATAAAGCTTTGATCTAGAAATTGGCAGAGTTAATTAATACAGAATACCTACGACAGTGTATGCAGTTTGCATGTAAACTTCGTGCGTTGTGTTTATTGAGACATGGTAATATTTGCTTACTAAATGCCTAAAAGGGCTTATTGGTTGTTGTATAAATGGTGCTTTTTATTTGTTAAATTGCTTGTCTTTATTGCTACAGAAGGCTCAATAGCTGAATAACTTTCTCATTTTTCAATCGACGAAATCTCAATGTATCGATATTCTAGGTGGAATACTGTTCAGATTATTGTTATAATGTCCGCAACGTTTATAACATATCTTCAGTGCTTGAATATTTGTTTAATATTACCGCGAGAAATAATAGTACACGTAGCTACAAAGTGGTCGTTGATTGTTACAATTTACAACTAGATTACGTGAAACAGTGAATCCGTTCATATCATAGGGATGAGACAGTCGCACATGTGCAACAACTTAAGTCAACTGAAACTATAACTTGAGGCACGTATCGAGAGTAGAGACAGGTATAGCAGGAAGGCTAAGGAAAGTTCAGTCTGACGACAGAAACGGCAACAGCAGCAGCAGCAGCAAGCCTTGATACAATGAGATTTATCGACGAGATCCGCTGGACCATTATCACAGCTGGGACGAGCTTCCCGTCCTTTATTTCGGACGAGGCGGTGACGGAACAGGAGAAGCGTGACGCAAGGTTTAATCTCACGGGAGAAGACATTCCACTCGACAAGTGTCCCCGAACGATTCATCTTGAAAGAAACAGTTGGCCTTTTTTTGCGCCACGTGACAGACCCTCTTCCAAGGGTTCTCCATTTGGTAGCGTGGTATTTTCTTGTTCTTCCCCCGTTTTTGCTTCGAACGCCGCCGATATCGTGTCTATTTCTGCCCAAGACGTAGCTTCTTTTGGGGCTCTTGTAATTTAACGGAATCTACTCGTCGTGGGACACGTCTCGTATCTGGTGTCGCGCAGATAAGATTATCGGGACGCGTTCGCGTGAAATTTGTCGGCGTTACGCGAAATAGCATGGTTAAAGCGTTATCACGCGATACGTTCTACTGGTCTCTCGTTCGATGAGAGTTTCGAACCGCGCGCTCTCTGCGTGTCGCGTCGTTTACACTTGTTTGCGTTTTACGAGCGTGAAGCGGACGAAGGGTAGGAAAACATGTCATTGTTGAAAATCAGATAATACAGCTGCAAGTTTCTATTATAAATGTGTCCCTATTATCTGAATACGCCATTGTGTCATAGTCTTGTTCGAAATATTGTACAGCATTCTGCCTGGAAATAGAAAATATCTACGAGGAGCTGCGTTTATTGTGCTGCTGCACGCGACTTAGCGTGGATCTATTGTAATTTAATTCGGTAAAAATGGAAATTCGTAACAAGTATGTCGATGTTATGTGCAAATCATAGGCAATGCTTATGTTGCGATTTAGATAATCAAATAGCATAGAAATAATGGAATTGGTATTACGACATCTCAATGAGGTTAACATTTTTTTTTGGGGGGAAGGAACCTGGATTTGTTCGAAGCAGTGAAAGATTATTTTCGACCAGTATCAAACTTTTAACAGATTAAATTATAGGGTTCTAAAACTGTATCTAAAGAACAGGTTGAATTTTAGATCAAACTGGCTTGTAGGAATTGTTACTTAAAAAGAAAACTGAACGAAGGTAGTCCGATAATGATAATTTCTATTTAATTTTTAGAATTAATAAAATACAACGTAAGTGATGTGTGTAAGCTAATTCTACGTATGTCTGTATGTTGGGTTTTGTGAAATGCTTAAATAATTCGATAATTACGAGCGTTAGATTAATTACCAATATTATAATTAATAATTATCGGTACTCGTAACCATATATGTAATGAGCCGTATTGAATTGCGATTCATGATTTCCAGCTTACTGATCCTACAGCTGGTATGAAAATTAATTTGCTAACTACCATAGATAATAATCATTTCAGATATTAGATATATATATGTAGACAGTAGCAATTATTATTAACCTGAATTCTTTATTTAATTACGAGGATCGCTGGCGATCTAAGTTTCTTTATTTAATTGATTCTATTCAATTGTAATTAATTGTATTAGTTTCTCTGAAAATAATATGAAAGTTACTTTTTATAATCAGGCTTTTATCTATTTACGAAAAGAGAAAGTCATATCGCGGGAAACAAATCTGTGTCGATTATTGTTATAAATAGATTATAAGGTAACGATGCAACGATCGAGTATAGCAATGCATATCATAAATAACGTAATGCGTATGGCAAATAATAAGATGTAATACAGATATAATATTTTTTTAATTATTTACTAATCTCAATTCTGTTTCCTTGTCAATTTCTAATATGTTCAGATGCTATGAATTACTTATTTGTTTATACGTATTTGTTGTTATATGTATATCGTTTTTTCCTAACTTTTTGGATACCATAAATGCTTGGAAGTAGTATACGTTCAACGTTATACAGTTTTGGGATTTTTATGATTATTTATCGTTTTTTAGCTTTGGAAGTATCGTTTGTACATCATCGTATCATCAATGTGTCATTTGTTATCTCTGTACACCTTTTGTATCGAAGAATTGGAATTCAAACAACGAAGATTCTATCCAAATCGTAAAGTTAAATCTACAAAAATCGTAACTTCCGAATCGCAAGGTTAAATTTATGACAATGATAACTTTCGCAGATCGTAAATTTAAGTGTATAAAAATTTCTTCGTATTCTATTAATTTAGAATTTCTATCCTGGATATAGCAGTACAATTCCACGTAAACCGTGGCCATTCGCAGAAATCGTTTTAAGCGTTCGTTGACGGGAAATCCAGAACTGGATAAAGGCAGCGTTGTTCGTGAAATCGTCGATGAATAAAACCGCGGGAATTCTAGCTGGCGAACAATAACGAGCTTTGCCGCAGTGTTTGCACACGTGTCCCGAAATTCCACGAGGATCCGTGGCTCTTGCGAGCCTTCGTAGCCCATCCAGGGATTTATTTTCGTTCCAGCATCGAACGGTCGGTCTCGTTGTCACTGTTACGACTGACAGTACCACTGGCGCCGAGGAGTCACTCTCATTCGTGTCGACACGACGAGATTGAGACTCGCCTAAAAATAACCGTGAACAAATTATGAGCCGGCCGACTAACAGCCACGTTCTTTTCGGTCTGTCCTCCGATTCACTGTTGGTTGATCCCCGTGCGAGCCAATTCGACGTGAAATTTCGATAAATCAGCCGAGACGCCGTAACGGCGGGGTTGCGTTTTGGCCCGACCTGACACATGTGGACGAAAACGAATTGTAGATCGTTCTTCTGCCTCGTGTTCGCTTTCCATTAATTTCGATCTACGTCGAGCTTTTTTCAGCTTTTTGTTCGTCGTTACTTAGTCATTTGTATGTGTTTTAGTTGAGTTTTCTTTTTTAAATTCATCGCATATGTCTTGTTAGGATTGAAATGTTCTGCAAATGTAACGAATGTGATGTTTAATTGCAAAGAAGAATGTTATGTAGTTAATTAAAGAACGTTCGAATTTTTTCATTTTTTAATTGATTCTTTGATACTTTAACAAGCTTCTAATAAAACTTCAAATGATCTACCTTTGTATAACGTTCGCTTCTTGGTTAAAAAGTTTACCTAGAATGGAACATAATGACAAACATTTACTGGATAAACATCTTAAATTTTTTTTAAATTGCATAACGAACAAAATACAATGAATCATATATATTAAGCGGATTTTAATCCTGTAAGTCCGGTTTAATGTAATTAATCGTAGGAAACCTGTTCGATAAATAATGTTGGCGATTTAATCGTCGCAGTCACAGCTGGCATATATTTGCGCAAATTTTATTAATGTATGCATGGTTCAACGTGTGGAAGGTTATTAATATGATCTATATTAACGTTCCACCATGACTGAATATAAACTTTAACACGAGTTAAAAGCGAAATCACTTCGATATGTTATACATTGAAATATAAATTAATCGCTGACAGATAGCGTTACAATTCTTTTCTTAATTGTATATTTTGAAATACAATTTATTATAGGTAAATTGAATTATGTCGCTGTGCTCTGTGAGAAGAAAGTTATTTCGAAACTGCAACAAGTGGCACAATGGATTCCGCTACCTGGCATATGCGATGTCACAGGAAACATCTTCTCTTTCTTGTTGCAAAAGTGAAATCGTCCTTACGATGGGATACATCTATATATTCCGGGATGAGTGTTATGATACATAAAAATTAAAAGTTATTTATCTGAAAAAGATTATTGATAAATTACGCTATTATTCCTGAATTGTCTATTGGTAACATGCAAAAAATGGAAAATAGTAAAATAGTTGCTGTATTATTATGATTTATACTGTATTATTTATATTATACTACGATATCTAGTTTTATATCAATAACGGTATTATTAATCAAAAATGCTAATATAAATTATGTTTCATACCGTTAGGCTACTTTTATATTCAAAAGTAGGTCCTCAAATTTATTCTCATTTCATCAAAGAATATTTGAAATACAGCATCAAGTTCTCCGACCTTTTGTCAGATAATTAGTCATCCGTTAATTCTGAGTCAACACGGTGTTCATATTTCTCTCTGACAGTTATTTTCCATAGATATTATTTGTCACTGAGCTCACTTTCTATCTCGTAGTTCGGACACGTCTACGAATTTGATTGATTTGTTTACATCTTTTAATATCTAGGCAGAAAGTCATCTGTGCTAGGTAAAAATAGAACTAGCATATGCTTAAGTTTTAAGTAGAATCTGCATAAATAATCTATATATTCTCTCTCTGTCTCTTCTTATATATTCTTGCACGATAATAAATATTATGTTCTTACATAAAGAGAAGGAATTTGAAATCGCTCACTTTCACAACTTTGGTATCTCCAACGTTAAAATGTTTCATATTAACAAACCGACAAATGTCCACAAGCGAGAAAAGAAATTATCGATAATATGAAAAGTGTCAGTTATGTAAACGTCAAGTGACAAACGCTGAACTTAATTAATTAGGTTCGTCGAATAAAAGTAAAACTGACAAATTACAATGCGTAATAGAAAGCAACGTGATATCGATTGTTAACGACAGATAAAAAAAAAAACAATCGACGAATGTTCGGAAATAGCCCAACACATTTTTTTAACCCACGTTCGACATTCCATAGCCGTGAAAGCTGTCTCCGCTTGTATATTCATCACGTCTGAAACCGCGACCGATTCCCGGCACTGGTCGTTTTGTCACGCTTCAGCGTGACAGATCCGCCTCGATCCTCTTTCGAGGACACCGAACGGGAGACAAATAAAGCGCTTACGTCGATCTCAAACGGCGGTTGTTTCTCGAAAATGAATTGTTCCCGGAAAGAACGTTTGAACGGGGCCAACGTTCGACTGGTGCGGAACTGTGTAGATATTTCTCAGAAATGTATTTAATATTATAATTCTGAAAACCTTATTCTACTTAGAATTCTGTTAATGGCTAATTCTGTCAATTGCATACGATTTCTTGTGCACGTGTTTTTAATAAACATTATTGCTGATCAGTATCCTAAAATTAAGAATAAAGCAACAAAGAGGAAAGCGCGACTGAATAAAAATAACTACATTCGAACGTCTAGTGTCAACACACTGCATTTAATGGTAGCGATGGATCGTGCATGCATGTCTGTTAATAAACTCGCTCACGTCGGACCTGTGAAATTCAATCACAACGCGATAGCGACTGATTTTAATGCGTAATGAGCGCATGCTAATGCCGGGCTTGTATTAACCGAGAAGTCGGGCAGATAGCGTTCGGCCGAATCGCGTGCTAATTATGCGAAACAATTTTTTAACTGAATCGGAAACGATCGGGATTGTTCATTTACGCTTATCGACAATGCAAATCACGACGCTTTATCGACTGACCGGTGTCGGCGCGTGGATTTACATTTTAATCGCGATATAGTACGTGAGCTCTTTGAAATGACGAAATGAACGGCGTATAAGTACATCGAAAGGAATCAATCGATTTGTGCGAATTCTAATGAGATGTAAATTTCTACGATCCTCTCTTTTCCCCTGCAATTTGTCGTCAAATTTGTCTCGTCTTATTTAAACATTTTTTCTTTCAATGTCATACGAATAAAAAGTTCAGAAATTCTCTAAAACTGATTTTTGTTCATATACATTCCAACGTCCAATTGATTGTTGATATTTCTTTGTTACATTTCTAGTAATTCACTCTGTTTTCTTTTTAAAGAAATAAGAGTATTGTCGAAATTTTACTGTCACGCTTCGCGTTATCTTTTCGAAACAATTTTCGCTTATCGTTTGCTTTATACTCGGTGGAAACATTTTTGATCACCTGAATAGAATGTTCAACGAAAGCTCAACGGCTTAATACAGGCGACACAGTATCGCAGCTGGCTTGAACATGTCAAACTGATTTTCAAGATCTTGAAAACCCCTACGATGAACCTCTTCGATACAAATGGCTCTGATTACACGGATCTTACTCACCATTAAAAGAAATCGAATTACTCTTCCCTGCGTTCGTCCATCCGACGTTCGGCAGTCGGTGACGCTTCGGAGCGCGCGATAGAGAGCATTTATCGTATCGCCTATAAAGAGGTCGCATTGAAAGGATCGTCTGGTCGGAAAAAGGGATGAACGTAAGAGAATCGAAAAACAAGAACAAGCAACGACGACGAGCACACGAGAGCGAACAAGGAGAAACAGAAAAAGGTCGTGCGAGCACGGAACAAAGCCGCTGCTATTTTTGTACGTGAAAGGCTGCCTTGGTGTCGCACCGATGGCATAGGATGGAAGAGTGCGAGAGAGAAACGAGAGTGAATGGCCAGGCCGTGATTAGTGATGTGAGCTGTGATACCAACGAGAAGAAGAGAAAGGCATACGAAGAACATGGGTAGCGAACGATGATGACAATGTCTCTTACCTGATTTGGATTGCCGGTTGACGAGCCCGAGAAGCAAGATGCTTAATTCGTGGACGACGGATGATGGCGGACTAAAGGGTGATACGGGGATCTACATTGAGGCTGAGAAGAGGGGAAAGAACAATCCAGCTTTGTCCTGTCAACTGTCTGCGGCTAATGAGCCTTTCCTATAGTCTTCCTGCAGTCGCTCTCAGCTCGGCTGTTCGAGTCCGCGTCACGGCTCGATACCCGCCAATAAACCATTTAATTTTGCACTATCTTCACCGACTGTATGCGTCGAATTATTTGATCGGGACTTTAGCCGCATATACCAACGATCAGACGTCTCGACCCAGCGACCAACAGCCTCGAACCGCAGTTAACGCCAGAATTGGTGTAATTGATCGCGTTATACCGCTTCATTGACGACCGGCTACATATCAACCGATAACGCTGGTGACGACGAGAAGGAGGCTGAAGAGACGAGCGTTTGAATTTTGGAATAGATCGTTGAAATTGAATTTGCATAGACTCTAAATTTGCATAGACTCTAAATTTGCATAGACTCTTATCTGACGATCGATAGAAGAAAAACATATTAAGTATGTACATGTTTATTGATCTTTTGATTTAAAAAGTAGATATCATCACTTTAGTCGGAAAATTAAATAATTTAGAAACGCGGGTCTAATTGGCGATATATCGTGTTTGAGAACTACCCCTCTGCAGGAAAGAAAGGAGAACGTGGCTTATCGCGTTCGTCTCCCGTAATCTTTATTTATATACCTTTGAAACTTCGAGTATACTAATCGACATATTTCTAGCATATTAGTATCGACAAACTTCTTTTGCTTGCGAAAATAACTAGCTCTCTACCAGTTACGTAGGAGCCTGAACAACGCCCACGCTTTAAGAGCCTTTACAACACCAGCCAATGATTTAACATAGGTGTAATAACGTGGTGAACATGTTTATCCATTAAGCCGTGCGAAGAAATAATTAAACAGGCAGGTAGACACGACAGAAACTGTGAGAGGGACAGAGAAACGGAGAAAGGGAGGAAAGGTGGTGGTCGAAAATAAATGAGCGCGGGTTGTCGGCTCAGGAGAAGATCGGCACCGACGATAACGCCGGAATAAAACCATAATATTCGGGAAGAAAAAAATGTAAAGCAGCGTCATTTAAATGCGTGTAACGAAAAGAACTGTGCACCGAGCGACGAGGGGGTGGTTGACAGGGGCTTGCACAGGGATTCGCGAGGAGATCAGGGGTCACCGGACACGACACGATCGCGTGAGATTAGGCTCTTTCATGTGTGACTCACGCTGGCAGGGAAAGTAAATGAGTGCAACTGCACCGGTACTTCTCCTTCCTTTTTTTCTCCCCTGCCTCTTTCTTCTCCTTTTCCTTCGTCTGCCTCGTATCGCGACCAAACTTCCCCCGTTATTGCACACCGACCCTTTCACTCTTTTCACGTACGGCAATCGCGGCATTAACTTATCACCGGTCACACGCACGCCGATCGAATCGGGCAACAACGCAAACTCAAGACCCTCCTTTCTCCCTCTTTCTTTTTTCTTTTCTTTCTTATTTTTTGTATTTTTTTCTTTATTTTGTACGCTTCGTTCTCTCGTTTACTCCAGCGCGACATACGAAATAAACTTTACTTACTTACTTTACTACTTCCTCACGTGGGAACCGCGTACTCTTTGCTTACCGTATAATTTTACGAAGACTGAGAAAACTGGAGGATTTATAGCGCGTTAATGGAGAATTATTTTTCCTTAAATATGAAAATTTCGTTTTCTATCTCGGATTTATAGTTGCAAGGTAAAAGGTATTTAAACATTGCTTGTACCCCCCTTTTATGAGTATATTGTGTGTTATATGAAACATTTTGAAATTTCATTAGCAGTGCAACGAGACCCAGTTATTATGGTTGTACTGTTTCTATTGCAGACAAAGTTTACAGAAATTACAGAAGTATTTAAACATTCGTTACATTAATAAACCTCGATAATACCATGTTTAACATTTATTCTATGCTCAAGACAGCTATTTCATGTTGTACAATAATTTTGTACTAAATTTATGGTATAATAAATATCTGCTGAATTTTACATACATCTTCAAATCGGTTTCAAATTATACCAATATAGCCGTCAGTCAAATGTTTTACACAACACATACATACATATGTATAATATGGACATAAAATTGTTTCGTGCTAAGTACTTTTGTGTGTCGGTGTAGCTACAACAGCACCACTGAAATACAAAGGTTTAATTAAACCAAATTTTCAAACTCTTAAAAAGTAGCAAATATTCTCGTCCACATTGCAAACTTTAGAATGGTTAATTACGTATAGTTATCCGTAATGCAGAGTTTATCCGGGACGTGTAAAGGATTTCTTTGTTATTTATGAGGTTGCAC
The DNA here is from genome assembly GCF_014825855.1 of Bombus pyrosoma. Classification (NCBI taxonomy): domain Eukaryota; kingdom Metazoa; phylum Arthropoda; class Insecta; order Hymenoptera; family Apidae; genus Bombus; species Bombus pyrosoma. The sequence continues at coordinate 7,877,260 of NC_057773.1, read as the reverse complement.
GGCGTCGTTGTTAGCAACCGAGGCAATTACACCGTCGTTACACTGCAATTATACAGTAACCAAAACAGCCCGTGCCCTTCTCTCACGTAGCGCGATAAATTCAATGTGTCTGATTAAGGGTTGAATAGAAACGACCTTGACAGCACCATAACGCACGACGTAATGCCCAACTTTGTTACTTCTATCCAGCTGAGATCTTTATGCGAGAAAAACTGCCACTGACTTGAAGAAAAAGCTTCTGCTAGCTGGAAATAAAATGTTGTTCAAGTTGAATATATTTCCATTGAATATTTATGAAAGAAATATTTATGAGAAAAATTTTTCAGACAGTTTGTTAATATGTATGAATTTCGCTCGATGTTTAGTTACGTTAACAATCTATTTTAAGTTTTCATATATAGCTTTTTTTTTTACAAACCTATCGTACAACTTAATATTCACGAGACTTTGCATATAAATTGTTTTTATTATATAGCTAAAGTTAAAATAATTTATACATAAATATGTTGACGTGTTTCTTTTTTTATTTGACGTATAACAATCTGGAAATAAAAGTTTGTTCTGTAAACGTAAATCAAACATATCTGGGAATGCATAATAAAAGGTAATTATTAGACTGTGAATATTTATGGAAATTCAAATTTGTATAAAGACAATTAAAGAAATTTAACCTAGATAGAAAATTGCTTTACGCAGTAAGGATTACAACTAATAATTATTACACTAATTAAATATATCATATGCATTTTTGCACGTTGAAAATTGTTATAGACGCGTAAAAACCAGCAGTTTGGTAATTATGGATATTAAAGAAGATTTTAATTGGTATTTTCATACTTTGTAGAGAAACCAAGACTAATTTCAATAGCGTACAAACGACGAATCAGTTTCTATATAAAATCAAAATTTCGCTACAGCTATTTCGTTTCATACTTTTAGGCGAGTCATCCTTTTTCTGTGTGTTTCATCAATAGACAATATCATTTATAATTTTTCGATATTATCGTAACTAATAACTTGAAAGTACCTATTAACGGATATTATCTTCATATTACATTCATTTCTCTTCTGAAGCGAAATGCTAATCATATTCGACCGAATGTAATTTAAACATATCGAGCCATATTTCGAATTCCAACGAGTACTTTTACTTACGCGGCGAGACAGATTACCGAACGTACGTGAAGATATGTTTCACCTGCCCTTATTAATAAAAGCGTCTTTTCCATTTCCTTTTTATACTTTAATAACGCAATTGCAAAAAATGCAATCCTACTTTGGAGAACAAAGTAACCCCACAAATTGACCGTACAGTCGAATTAAAATTCGAATTCATTAACCTTCGGGTAGCCAGGAGTATTATTATACTAATGTACTACATCGAAGCTTATTAAAAAGAATTCCTCGGAAGGAACACCATATGTATTTGTGGCGATCCAGCGTTCATTTCATGCACGTCTTAATTAAGCGCATACCACTTGCAACCTGCACAAGAGTTGCAGAGCTCGTAATTGTACATTAATTCCGTGAATCATTCGTGGTGCGTACAAGAAGGGAGATCGATCGGCGGGGTAGTGCTCGCTCGTTTCGTCCGGGGTACAAATTTATGCGGTATTCCCGGTGCATATTCGCGATATCGAGGGTCGATGAGCACGAGTTTCAGTGCGGAAGTCACATAATTAATGCTTTACGGTCTGTTTTTCGGAACGATCGACCCTCTGCTCCGTCTCGCGAGCAGCCAGTAATTCAGGCAAGTCGAACAGGCATCGGTAGCCGCTTTTCATTTAACCACGCGGCTACGGTTGCGATCCTTTCGATTTCACGCCGCATCGGCCGAGATCGACACCGATCGATACGGGAAATTATTGGTTCCGCGCGTATACACACTCTCTCTCCAATCTTTTGATCCGCTTCATTCGCATCGTTCCTCGTTCCCCTTTGATTCGGATGACGTGCAAGTGATTTCGCCCTACCTTATGAATATTCATGCGCCGCCGTGTTCCTCTGTAAAATCGCTAATTATTCGATTTACACTCGCTGGAGCTTAATACCCGTCGAGTTTCAAGCTTTTAATGCAAGGTTCGTATCATTTGTTAAGTTGCTGGGGTATGCTTCATAGGGTGACGTATATACCTAATTATTTTTCACGTTGAAACCACGAATGCAGTAATGTATGGCTCGAAAGTTCGATGGTATTATGAAGCAAATATGGGATGGTTACTTTTATTGCTTTTGAAAATTATTTTTCTCTAAAATGATTAAGATTATACGTATTTTTAGTTCTTTTTTATATGTTTTCATGTATTAGTTACGTTGTTGTGATAAATAAAAGATTAAAGAACGTTTAGGAAAATTGGAGCAGCACATATGAGGAGAATAAAATAAAATTGGGAAGAAATAGTTTTTTTTTAGTGGCTTATTTGCTTTGACTAGTGAGGAAATTATTGTGATAAAAGAAACTACTCGGTCAGCTATAAAAGAACATTTGTGAAATTTTCAATAAGAGCATTTTTGAATTTTTTCGAGATACAAAACTGATTAAATACACACGGCCATCTCGTGTTTTATAGTTTGGATCATAAATCTAAATATAAAACCTAAAAATTATTTCTTAACTGGTATCGTTATGCATAGGTGATTACAATAATTCGAATTAAATTTGGATATGATCATTTAATTTCTAGATGTTTAATTTTATTTTATATTTCACACCTTGTGTGAATAGTGCGCATTTTTCACATTTCTAAAATACAGATACAAGATAAGATGAAATAGGTGAAGTGATTAAAAAATTAAACAATTTAACCCACACTATTTTGCGTCATCGACAGTCCAATGATATCAATGACCGTTTAAAATCCGCACAGATCAAGTCTATAATTTAATAAATAAAAAGATAATGATGCGTGAAAAGACAATTTTTTAAAAATTCATCTCAAGATTCACAATTAGTCGTGCCTTCTCGCGATAAACAAACCTATGAAAGTAAATCATCTGTTTTGTCAGAATTTATATACCAGCTATGTATACGCCCGCGTAATAAAGTCGAGTTCATAAAAAGCAGAGTTGATCAGAGTTTGGATTGGCTTCAATTATTACATAGTTATTTCGTAAGCATTTATATTTTACGATTTCATGCTATCTACGTAATAAAAAGCGTACCCAATTTCATATTTCGTAAATTACTTGCTGCAAGGCGAAACGAATCGATTCGCCGATCTCGATTTCCTTCGTAGCCCCGATTTCCTGTGTGCCCGTGTTGTACGGTCGTGCTTTTGGCCGTTTCATTCTTTCTTTCTTTCTTTTTTTTCTTTTTTTTACTTGGCATCGTCCTCGTTTCGACCGATTGATCGTCGTATTAAATTGTTGCTTCGTTTCACTGTTTCAGGTAAGGAAGGAATACGAGGGTCGCAGGCTCACGGTTCTACAATTATTGTTTATCCCACGGTAAAAGGTAATGGAGTGTAATTGCGCGTTCTCGATTAAAGGAGGAAATTGGTTGTTCCAGCTGGGCCGGGTTACACGATTGTTCGTTATGATCAGGGAAGGGGAAGAGTGAGGGATAGATTTGATCCACGAATTCCAATCGCATCGATCCGACTATTATATTTCGCGAGTTATCTTCGCTTTGACGATAGAGTTTAATCCTTGCCGATATTATCGGAAATTTATGGCCGCGTGATAGGGGCGAACGCTGCTTCTACGTAATTGATTAATCGCGAATCGATGCGAAATACGTGGATTTCGTAGCCAGACCGAGGAAATCAGATTTGTATCCGTGAATCGTCGAACACCGTTAATATCTGCTTCGAATTACTAGCTGTAACCGGTATAACCGGTACATTTAATTTCTGGCATGCTTGTAATCGACTTTCGATTACTTGATGTCGAATCGGACATTCATGCAGCGCAATATTATAGGACAGTCGAACGGAATCTAAATATTCGAGAAGACAGATGAACAATGGTCCGGTCGATTTTACGAGATGAGAATGTTCAGTGTTTTAAAAACAGAATAAAAATTTCGATCGTTTTCAATATATCATCACAACTGTGTTTTGTTAACCATGGTTGTTGTTTTTTTTTTTAATGGCGGAAGAGTTTATTAATTTGATTAATGGATTTTATTGTGTATATATATGGGTACTCTTTTACTCACTATTTGCAATTAGCTTTAATCCATCATATACGACAGATTTACATTATGTAAATGGGTCACTTAGATCTTTGAAGATATACACAGAAATAATATACATACTGTATTTGGTGAAATACGAACATAGTTTTTTTGACAAATCTTTCTTATATGTAAATTTTCTTAAATGCAGATTACGTAGATATCATCCGACAAATTGATATTTTCAGCTCTGAATATTTAAAAAAGATCATTTGTATCATACATGAAGCGAAACGGTTGAATGATATTTTAGACTCGAAAGAATCCGCATATTCGATACATAATAATTCCGTATAACAATTCATCAATTTGATATAATAAAATTAATCTCTAATTTCTCCGTCTCACGTACCGGTCGTATTTTTCAATCAATCAGTTTTGATCAAATGTATCATTCGCTGTTTTATTTGCCATTCTGTTTTGTTGTTATTCCATTCTACACACGCTATAAACCATTCTTCCAATTTCTCTCAATTCTTGAACACGATTTAACATATGCTCGTCGTGTGAATTTCATCGCAATTTTTCATGACGAATTCTGATTAATCGTGCGTTTCCTTGATAATTCCGGTTAAACTACCACGTTCTACATGAAACCAGCAGATGCTCCAATACTCATGAACTTTGAAGAGCATCGTTGGCAATAGAACAATCATTTAATACGAATTCCATGGACGAGACTTCTACCGTGTCCCCTTTCGATACAGTAACACCTGTAGTGGCAGTAATAGCGACGATAACAGTAACGCTGTCGACGCATCGTGTGGTATCGTCCAGACCGACGGTACCGGGGCTACCAGGGTTTCCTGTCCGTTTTAATTGGGTTATTAACGGGTGCGAGCGTTTCCTGCCTCCTGTGACAAACCCGGGGCTTCGAAACGGCCGACCTCGCGCAGCTGCTGCCTCGTCGCGTAGCTGCGCTACCGGAAACCAATCTGTTCCGTTTGTCTTTCCTTTCGTTGCTTGCCTGGCCGTCTCGCCCGCCCTGGACATAAATATGCATCGTGCCACTTAAATATTACACGGCTGGATATATTTGTATCGGCTGCTATAAGAGAACCGTGACGACGAACTTTCCACTCCTCGTTTTCGGTGCAGCAGGACAGTTGCGAGCTGCGAGACGCCCTCCCTCCTCCATTGCTTACAATCAAGAGACTAATGCTGCGTTCCTTTCGTTGCGTTTTGACATACGGCGAACAGCTGCGTGATGGATATTTATCGACGTGTCAAGGAGAATTGCAACGGCCGTTTACCGTTTGATTGTTTCATTGAACTCTAATTTACGAGCGTATAATCTATAGATACTGAGTACAGTTAAAGATGGATAGAAATCTAGAGGCAGATCTTTCGAGCTTATAAAATACTTTCGTTAATGGGAGTTGGATTTATTTGTAAGCATTGTTTTGTATATACTATGTTTATGCTTTAGGAAATGTTTATTTTATATAGTTTTCCATCGTTTCGTCGATCAGTGTACCGTATCGTCTAAGGTACGTCATGGGTTCTAAAATAAAGATATACAGAAATAAAAAAGATTGCTGGACGAGAGTTCACCGTAAATTTGAAAATTAATCATCTTTGAATTAACGTTGATTGTCAGTTTTCATTTTACTCTGGTGGACTACGACGAAGCTGGACAGAAATTGTTTGCACTGGAATTGCGATCTCCTCTTTCAATATTTTTGTTAGCTTTATCTTGTTGAAGGATTTTTCGAAACTGGACGCGTCTAAATTTAAAGAAGCACGATATTAATTAATTAATCTCGATACACTTCGGTTCAATTATTTTCCACTAATTTTCCGTTCAACTAACTCAACTTTAACTTCTTCAATATAAATTAATCAACGAAAATCAGGAGCTTCGCGTTATTGAATATTCGAGCAACGTATTATACTCTCGCGTTAAAAGGATCATTATACGATACAAGAAACTCAGCCCCAAGCTGCAATGCGTTACATATCAATTTCATCGAAGAGCAACGAAAACCTTTCGCACGCAAACCGGGTCGAAGCCTCGTTCCCTATTCGGTCGAGCACCATAATTATTCGCGGCGTTGTTTCCTATAAGCGACGATTGATTGCGTGCCAGCGCGAAAGCTGTCCTCGTGCACCTTCGACCGCTGCAGATTAGTTGTTCGCGTTATATAACGGGTCTCCATTCGCTGCCGATCTATTTCCATCGAGACGAAGTTATTTCGAATCGTTCATAAATGATTCATGCGCGTGGTATTAACACCGTGGAGAGGCAAGAAACGATGAAAAAGAAAGAAAAAGAAGAAAAGGGAAAAAGCTGAATTGTCCTCCCTCCACCGTATTCGGTGTTTATCCATAAAACGAGTCGCCGATCGACGACGGGAACACACCTCGGGACGTTTCTCCACAGTGCAAGAACAAAAGAAGCAATTGGCCACGTCGGCATCCTCGCCGAGGATTCCCATGCATATGGATTAAGACGCTCCACATCTCGTCGAGCCAAGGTGCAGGATACGTAATCCTGCTGGCGCGCAAGCAAATCATGTTTATTCAGGAACGTATACATAGTAATAGAGGGAGTCATCTCGTGTGCGTACGATCGTAAATGTATTTGTGCTCATGCTAGCACGGGTTATATCTGTGAAGGTGTGTCACGGAGACCAATGTCTCTGGTGAACGTATTCGCTTAGTATCTGGACACTTGGATAGTGATGCGTCCGAAGGTCGATGATTGTCGTTTAGTTTTTACGAGAATCAAATCGGCTCTTCTCACGTGTTTGTCTCCTTTTTACGAGAGGCCAAATGCAAATAAGTAAGAGGCTATGAATATAGTTGCAGGAATCTATTCCTACGTCGGTTTAATCGAAAACGGTTAGAAAAGAAGCTAGCGTAAAGCGATGAAATTACACCTTTTTCTGTACGCGTGAACTCGTGCTTCTCTCTTGGCTAACTCTTTTGGGAAGGACTGTTTGGGAGAAAGTGTTTTTAAGAAAGAGGAATGTACAGTCGTGGCCTGAATACGTTTTTCACGCGCTTAACGTAAAAGGAACGTTTCTAATTAGAGCGCTGATTGATTGTCTTCGCTTTTCATCTGCATTCGTACACAGATACTATATGGGATATAATAATATTCTATAAATAATAAGAAGCTATCGTTGTTGTTGTATCTTTTTGCATATGCTTAACAAAGTTGTGTCTTTCGCCTCGATGCAAGTCTCGTTTCTTTGATTTTTATCCGAGATCTTAAACAGCAGGTTGGTTCAATCTCGACGCGCCTTCCGATCCATCGGACGATCGTTTAACAAAACTGTCTCAGTTTTTGCCCGTTTTTCCTCCGATCGACCACCGGATTATATCCAGACAGATTAAACATTTGAACGGGATCAACGGGTCTAATGAAATTTGCCGCTCCTCCGCGAGAAGGGAAATTCCATCGTAGCTTCGAACGTTTACAGAGCTAATAGTTTAACATGCGTTTCTGTCGGTCGCGGCCGGAATTTTCAGCGGCGCGTCGCCTCGCGAAACTCCCTTCGGGGATCCAATAAAATTTCTCATTTGCACGACGGCGGCTTGTTGACTTTCTCCAACGCGTTGGCGTGACTTTCGCCGCGATCCGACACGACATATTCGACTCGCGTCGATTTGACAGTTTCGCGATTTATAGACGGAAACGTGGCCTCTTTTTTCCCCTTCTTTTATTTTTTCTTCCACCAACGACAATTCGCTCGTTAATTAACGAGCAAACTGTCTGTCGGCGAGGTGGCCTCCTTTTTTGGTTACGGACACAAACGCGGCTGTCATATTTCGTGGCGGCCGGTGCTCGAAACTTGCCAGGGTCTTAAGGTGTACCGGCAGAGGCGAGCTGCACGCCGTATACGCGCGTATGCACCGCGAACAATGCATATTCATGAACCGCCGTGCATATTTACGAGCGGCTGTTCGCTCGGGATCCGTGGCACAACTTTACAACGCTTTCGGTCTCGGCCATCCTCGTACAAAGGAAACCGTGCCCTACCCAATACGTCGTCGCTCGATATAGTGTTTCTAGATCGAAACTCGCTTGTCGAGGAAGCTCGTTCTCACCGTTTCCTACAGATTCTGGATTTTGCGAAGATGAAGCCTGCGATAGAAAAGAGGCGAAGGTTAGATGTTCTCGGAAGTGGTTGATCGCTTGTAAATCGATACGATATTTTAGCACAGATTCATTATGGATACATAATCGGAACTTTGAAATCTTCGTTAGTGATTTTTCATTGTCTCTATGATACGATATAACTTTATTAAACATGTGGTAGCAATTTTACGCATTAAATCATCCAATTAAACGTGATTGTATATGAAACAATTTTCCGTATAAAATCATGTTCACAAGCTCACGAGATTCGCGTTGTTGTCGCAAAACGATCAACCATTTATCGATTACTTTATAGAAACTTCGAAAGAACATATTTTGAACAATTTTTCTGAACTATTTCTACTTCCTTTGCTTCTTAAATTCTTTCTTCGTTCGCTTTCGTGTTAACGGAGAGTTTTCGTGAAATTATACAGCAGATGTAACGTTTCAAGTCTGCAATTGAAATTGCGTTGAAAGAGCGGCGTTTAAACGAATTTACCTGGAAACTGACTGTTCCTGGACTCTGTTAATTTCAGCCTCGAGCACGACTGTCAGTCGTCCTTTATCCGCTAGGAGCGAGCGCATCAATTTCCTTCAATTAATTACTGAAACGGCGGTGTAACAATTCCGGCGGTGGGGTCGCTCTATTCGTGAAATTCAGGCATGTCCTTTTATCGCGAGCGTCGTGAAAATTAGGTCAATTAAGCGGCAATTACCGCGAATGCGCTCGAGCGGGGACACGTGCGCGAAAATCATTAGAATGTTCGCGTCCAAAACGAGAAGAAACATCGCGACAATACGCTGCGTCCGGATCGGGGTTGCTCTAAAAAGGAAGAAAGTACAAATAAGTCGTCCGGTGGAACGATGTTATTAAAAGTGGCTAATTGCCCCGCTTTATTATTGTCGGCCTCGTTGGCAGCCTCGAATAGGCGAGAGGCTGTTTTTCATCCGGCAGAGCTAATTAATGATCCGCGCTTCGAAGGGAAGGAAAGAAAGAGCGAGAGAAGAGAAAGAGAGACAGAGATAGAAGAAGAAGGAACTCACGAAGAACTGAACGCACTCGTTAAAGCGCTTTATCGGTGGACGCTTGCGGAGTAAATGTTGTCGAGTGCGCCACTTTGAGCGTTACTCCTTTTATATTTTATCGATGGAGATTCGTATAATCGCGACGATGCCGACTAGAGAAAAGAAGGAAGCTCTCGGGCTCGGTAGAATTTTCCTTTAATTACATTAGCTGCACGAGAAAGCGCCCTACCAGTCGAGCTAATCAAGATTGATCGATCGATCGAACGATCGATTAGGAGCTCTACCCGCCTCCCGTTGTGCAAGAAACATTCTTTTTAAAACATATACTTTCAGAATTAATTGTTTTGCCCGTTGAACCGCGATACCCACGTTACCTCGAACTTTATTCGCAACGTTCATTTTCCACCGGCCGCTTATTAATTATGTTCCTTTTCTTCGTTGTTTCACCTCGACAACCGCCGGAGACTTTTACGGTTGGCATGCCTTTCATCCTGTCACGCTCGCCGTCTAAAAAAAGATTAATTAATGGTAAACACTTTCCTTGTTTTTACGGACATAGTAATAACGGAGATAAATTTAATTACGTCGAGGGGAGAGACCGCTTTTTTAGCGACTTCGAGTTTTCACGTTTTAATGCGCCAGCGGCGGTAACGATCGCAATGATTGCTTCCATCTGGGCGAAACAAAAATTGCAGATTGCAAGCCGTTACGAGTTCCCAGTTTTTTCAAGAAGACGAGATATACCTAGTATTAGTAATTAATTAAGCTTTAATTAAGTAAAAGAACATTGTATCCTGAATATATGCTATCGATGCGTTTATTAAATAGTTTACGTTTCAACGTTGTGTTTCTTTAAATTGTTATTCATTTTTCTATGAATTAGATTTATATTATATTTGTATTCATCTATATAAATTCTAATAATATATTTATTATATATATTTTGGTTATTGATAATAGTGTTAGTATTGAATGATAGACTATGTATCGGTAGTCTATATCCATAGTATTATTTTACAATATTTCTTTAAACATAGTCTCTTTTCAGAGTATTCTTCAAAATATTATTTCGATAGTAATAAGCTAAATAAGAAACTAGGATTTTACATACACGTAAGTTTATAAATTTCTTTCGATCAGAACTATTAAAGATATTATCCGATGAACGGCAACAGACGAAGAAATCCTTTGAGTATTTCAAATTGTTAACAATCTACCGTAACGCGATTGCGAAGATCTAAATTTATTTGACTCTTGATAGACAAGTTGCTTGATTTCCTTTGATCTGAGAGATATTTCTTTTAGCGCGGAACTTTGAAATGTTACAAATCCGAAGTTGAAATCAAATGGAGTATTTTCGGTTCGATATTTATGTATTCTTGTTGCACGACATTCGGAAGAAGAAAATTTCATCATTCGCATGGAACAGGACCTGTAACGAGAAAATCTCGTACTTTTGAATTATGTGTAGCAACACAGTATGAATGAAAAACAATATGGAAACTTATACAGGATGTAATAAAGTTATAATTTCGCAGAAAATACTTTCACTGTAATTACAAGTTAACTTACATAACTATATACAGGTAAAAAACTGGGAATTTATTATTTTAGAGGAATTGAGAAAGGTAGAAAACGTGTAGTCAGTGTGGAAATTAAAATAAATTTTTTGTATCGCAACGATATATTAAAATATCGTATCACGAAGATAGTCTATTACCAATATCAATAAAAGATAATATAAGCCGTACAATTTCGTTTTCTTTTTACACGAAGTGTCTTTTTTTTTAGTTTAAATGCATTCACAGTTGTAAATTATAAATTAATGCATGCATATATTTTTACATATAACTATCTTGTTCCACATTCTCTACCGTATTCATGGCTGCAGTTTAGCTGCATTATCTGTTATAGATAAATAAATGAAGTTGCAAAAGCATATATAAATATGAAAGTATATGCTAACTACATCGCATGAAAGTATCGACTTTAGAATCCCTATTACTTAAATATTTTTTTATCTTGCTTGATTATATCTTGTATAATATACGAACAAAAAAATACTTGAGTATTTAAATATGTTTTACATTAGATGGCAACTGCATTCGAAGTCATTCGTATTAAAAATGACCATCAAATGTTATTACATCGAGTTACTTAAAAAAAAAAACACACACACACGTACGTAAACAGGTTTAAAAAAAGTACGACCAATATTGTTTAATCTCTTGATTGCATCAAGAAAAGAGTTTCTCATTTAACAGGATCTTATACTTTTCGCTTTCTTTTCTCTCACACTCGACAGAGCATTTTATTAAAATTAAAAAAAAAAAAGACTCGATATAATGGACATTGTTAATAATTATGTGCGGCCTTCTTCTGATATTCCACACATCGTTGGAAATTTTATTACTTATTCGACAGAAGGCAGTTCGAAACTTAACATGAAAACTGTCTCACGGTGAACGGTCGTCCTGTTGCATAGTCGGCTTTTTGCATTTTTATCGACATGGTTGGATTGTCGTAATTAAACGTCGACGGTTATCGGACACGATAAAGTGTAATTTTAATTGTGTTACCCGCGTGAAAAGATATTAACGCGTAATTGATTCGAGGCTGGTTGGAAATTAGCCTCGAAAATATAACCCTGACCGCGAGTTAATTCTTATCGATCGAGACCTCTTAAAATATTATTAACACCAAATACATAGCCGCCGGTGATTAGCGAAGATTACTTTCTTCTCTTCGCCCCGCGAACCAGCCACTTTTTGTTCCTCCTTTTCCTTTCGCCTTCATTTTTCTTATGTCCTTCCATAAATAACCGTAATTCGTTGCCTTTAAACGATCGCTCGGTTATCAGGATACAATATCCCAGTTATTTTGAAGTGATAACTTTATATCGGTACGAAAATTTATTAACGTGTTTTCAAATATATTAATCGTACGAAGTAACGATCATATATTTTTCTTTTATAGAATTATGAGAAAAAATTTGTGACGTAGTTGAGCCTGTAGATTTTAATAAGATCTGCCTGTCATCATCGATAATCACATAAATGTTTCCACCACTAATAATCGCACTAAATTTTTCTTGTCGGTATTTTGAACGATATTTCAAAGAAGCTTGTCCAATCTCTTTTATGCAAATATATACAGGATGTCCTAGAAGTGTCTGTGCAATCTTTCGTAACGCTAACCATTGAATATTCACTGTCCAATGCAACCTTTTCAAAATGGCCAAATTTGAGGCAAATATCATTCGTTCGAAAAAGAATTCTTTCGCCTCAGGACAGTTGGCTCGTTCACAGAAACTTTCAAAAAATCTACAAACTGCGATTTACCAATTATTCTCGGTTATTATGCCGATCATAACAAACGCCAGCAATATCTAGATAAAAAAAAAAAAAAAAGGAAGAAAGATGAATTTCTACCGCAATCGCGTGAAGGGTGTTACCTAGCAACGCATCTCTTGACAAGATTAAAAATTATTGCATTTGGCGTACATGGCGATGTGTTCGTGTTCGCGTACGTTTGCTCTCGTCAAGTTTCATCGTATTTGGCTGACGAATATATCCGTATTCGCGATGCAACAAGTTTTACGCGTGCATAGATACGCGGCATCGGTGAAATTTTAATCGGATTATATGAAAAATTTTCTGACGCGTCGGCATCGACAGGGATGCATTTTCGTGCGCGGTTATTTGCGCGGTCCTCAAACTTCGCGCCAAGATAATTGTATAAAATAATTGAATAATCATGACAGAGGCTGTTGCACCGTGCATGACACCACGACTGCCTGTCATGCTCGTAATACGTATGGAAATTTTCATTTCGGCCGAAGTCGCCGGTTTATTGAATTGACGGCTGAAAATTGATAGCGCTTTTTAATCTCGCTCACCGTCAACCGACAAGTTTTTCTCCTCCCCTCCTTTTTTCTTTTTTTTTTTTTTTGTTATTCTTTTTACGCGAATAATCGCGCGGTTCTGCGAAATAGCAACTGTTCGTGTTCATTAATTCTCCGCGGAATTGTTATACATTTTTTTTAGTCATGCGTTGAGAGTAATCAACTACTGCCGGTTTATGGAGTGTTTATTTACAATGGGGGTTATTTTAGCCAGGCTATTTTCCACTTGCATTAAAATTTCTATCTTCGAAATACATTACTCTCGACATTTGCGGAATATGCTTTCTAATTGTTGTATATGGAGGTTCCTAGTTTCGAAATGTGTTAGTTTAAAGTTATAGTTATATCTGAGAAAGGTGGCCAATGTTATGGGAGTTTACAAATTTTAGTGACAAATATATTGATTATTTTTATAATGCACGCTTCAATCTTTAATTAGCGATTTGTTAAGATTTACCGTGCAATGTGAACTGATTAAGTTTTGTTTGCTTGTAAGCATCACCGAGTACTTGTCGCTTTTGTCTGTTAACTCATTTAATAGAAAAACCAGCGGCGAGATAAATATTTTAAATAATTACTTTCTTATCTCGTTGTGTACTTTTGAACATCGGCATAAAAAATTGTCGCACGAAGAATATCAAAAAGTATAGAGAAATTACTTAATTACGGATTACCTTATCAAATGCGTAGTGATATTTCTACATTCTGCGTCACATGTATGATTGGGTAATTTGTATCGTTAAGCGATAATAATTAAACTACGTGCCATCTGTTTTGTTAGACGAATTGTTTTAATTAAAAATATCGATCGGCAAACATCGAAATAAACGCTGTAGTTAGTCTTTTTCGTTGAACATTTTCATTCGAGAAAACTTATTAAATAAACAAACACGTACAACGAAACGATAAGTATCAGAATAAATATTTTTTCAAAGTTTAAAATTGATACATCGGTATCATACCTTACATATTTTTCAAAAATATATTTAAATACCATGAACCACGTTAAATAATAATTTGCCGTAATAGAATTGTTGAAACTTCGTAATTTCATATATTCTCGGTAGGACATTTATTAATCGACGGAAATATCTCTCGAAGGAAAATTCCATCTTTCACTCAAGTTTCATTTAATTTTTATATTTGTATCTTATATTTTCTACGCTTTCTGTGCTTTCTTTTAATCATTCGAAACGTGGATCACCGATGACCAGCGTTGCAATCAAGGTATTAAACCATCTGAAATGTTAAAACGATCGCATCGATGGTCAGTTCTTCCGTCTTAATTTCCGCCGGCGTGAGTGATAAATTCGGCCGCTTCTAATCGACTATGTTACACAACGAAAGGCTGGCCGAGGCTCGTGTGGAACATTAGCGGGCAGCGCGTGTAATCGAGTTACGTGGCGGCGCTTCGGCCGTATCGTTAGCCGAAAGCGAACAGTTTGCGTACAGGTTGTACTACGATCGTAAAACGTAGACGGTGCACGATGCCGCGTGATTATTCCTCCGATGCGAGGCCTCTCAAAATTTACAAACACGTAACGATGTAAGCGGCTTAACATTGCACGCGAGAGCTCCTGTTACGTGAAACACCAGCCGTGCCCGATAAGGGGAGCACGACCCGTTATCATCGATCATCGTTAACTTGCCGACAATTAGACCCCCCTATTCCTCCCTTCGCATCGACGCGCGATCCCAAGCCTCGTCGCCGCGATATATTCACCTTCGCCGACGATAACTTCTAAATACGTAATTTCAATATTCTTAGGTAATTGGTGCTCGTGTTACCGTGTTGCCGTGCCAGCACGATTCACTCCTATATTATGGCACGATCGATGTTTTGTGCTTCTAACGAATTACAGCTGTGGTCAAAAGAGAATTTCAGATTAAACCTTTGCACTCGTGTGCTGTTCCTTCTAAGGGAACACGGAGCGATCGCTGGTGATTATATAGCGCGAAGTTACACAAGCTGCATGTCTTTTAAAAATATGTTTCTTTGGAGATTCGTCTTCACATTGTGCGAAGAAAAGAAACGACAACTGTACCGAGTGCAAAGGGTTGAAGCTTGCACATGAGCGTGTATTAGTAACTTCGTACTAGATATTTCTTACCACGTTAGTAACAATCGTATGCGAAACGTCGTTTCTTTGAAGCTCGAATTTGACGCGTCAGTCTCAGCTATTCAGATTCATAGGTGATCGAATTGGCGAGTTGATCGATTTTGGAGATCGCGTAAAAATCCGCACGGAATACGCGTGGACGCACGAACGCGTGATGTTACGCGCCGTCTCCGCTTATTTGCGGTGGACACGTAATTACGAGGCATTCAAGGCCGACCAGCTCGACTGCTGCCACTTTGTGTAATTTTTAGGAGAAGCTTGCTTGACAAATTATCGTTATACACGGCCGTCAGACGTGCACCGGTTGTCCTCTTGTCATTGTTCTTCGACGCCATTACATTATTTATACGCCGCTTGAAAATCTCTCGTCCCGCCTCGTACACCTTCATCGATGCCTCTTTATGTTTGCTCGCCGTTCCTCACGTTCATTCGCGATTTCTACGCTCAAGTGTGCCTATTCATAACCTCGGTCACTTCTGCATGCGAGTTTCTGCCGCCTGTCGCGATTCTCTCTTATTCCTCGATGATGATGTAGCACGGGATTTCCGTTCACCAGCGATTTTCTAACGAACGTTCGTCAAGTGTGTTTGTCGGATAGACACATTGTTATTGTTAGATATTTTCAGATCTTACATTGACGTACGCAGGAATGATTTGTTAAGAAAATATCCTGTGCCTCTAGCTTTGTGCTTTTTGTATTCTTCCGAGTATCTGTATTTTTAGAAATTGAAGTATTATGAATCAGTCGAATATTCTCTGTTGATAACTTCTGAAAATTACTGATTTCTTCCTGCTGTTTTAATTTTGAAGCTCTTGTTGTATCTGGATCTCGGATTCCTCATGGGCATTGGAATATCCATTCGTTTTGGAGGTCTTAAAATTGCCGTAAGTTATTACGCAAATAAATAACGAAGTTATCGATAGTATTTTTCCTCGACACTTGTGTACTCGATCATTTAAAAAAAAACCAGTAAAAAAACAGTTTCTATAATAAATAGAAAAGGGAAGTGTAATTGCGGTCGTTTTCTCAAAAAAGGGGATACCATGATTTCCTACGAAAAGAACGCTGCGCGCAGTGTTGTACGAGCCGGAAAGCAAATTACGTAACTGAAATTGCAAGAAAAACAGTACACGGCTCTACTCGCATGGTAGAAAAGAAAATGTAATAAAGTCGCTCGAGGCCAACTGTGTTGATCGTACGATCAATGAAATTACAGAACTAACGTACGTATAACTTTGGACTACTCCGGAGAGCAGGAAAAAATATAAGCCGCTCCAATTTCACGTCTCCGGAGAAAACGCGTATCATATCGTTACTGATACGTCATGGCTTCGAAAATGGGTTAACCTGATGGTATTTCAGTAACACGCGGCAATGACAAATAAATTTCTCGGTGCCCATTAAATTTCGCCCCTCCGCCAACTTAATTTTAAACCTGTTTTGTTTTCGTGTAATTTTGCAAATAAGCCGGATAATGATATCGAGTAACTTTCGACGTAATTTTAAAACAGCTTGGGAAATTAACTTGTAATATATTATACGAGCTGATTATTAATGGGTTGAGTGTAAATTGAGAAAGGCAGTTCGAATGTCTCGCTATTTAATTGGAAGGAGATTTCTTTTTTTTTGCAAATAACGTAAGGTTTTCGTGATATGTTTGCTCTGGAAATAAACGCACGGTTTGGAAATTTGATAAACTCGCGGGTACGTTACACTCGCAAATTGTATCTACAGTTTCAAATAAAGAGGTTTGTCATGGTTTCTGAAATAATTTTATTTTATTGCTGAAAGTGTACTCTATTAGAAAAGAAAGGTATTTATTGTTGAATTTTTTTTTTACAAGAAATTTATTTCCGAATCTGTTGACTCGTTGAGAGGTCGAGTATGTACATATAAAAGAATTGGACTTAATATTTGTGTAAAATATCCATGTATTTAATAATCAACGCGTATATTTTTATTTATATTTCATTTCGCGTTTTAATCAAATTTTTAATTCCCTGCCAATCAAGTAAAAAATTCAATTAAAGCTTAATATTCAATGCAGCTTTTTATTGCAGATAGAGAAATAAATAAATCTTGTATGAGTGTGAATAATTAAACGCGCATCGGAGTGATAAAAGAACAAAAATTAGCTTTATATTGTAGCGTTGTCTTTAGACGAGATACGAAGTCCAAATAAATTTTAAATGTTAGTTTAAAATTAATTGTAACGTTAACCATAAAATGCGCTTAAATTAGGTATACAAGTAAGTTTTTTTAAATCGATCTAATCGCTGAAAAATGTAATTACAGACTTAACTAAATTCCTCGCATTTTGCCAGAACCCGAGTTATAGAAATTGCAGAGTTAAAATATCGATCCTTATTTCTAACATCTATAAATTATGAATCGAACAGTCACGCATGACGAGATAAACACTTTGTAACTAAACGATCAGGTCACTTTCATTTACCTATTCCTCGAGAATTTGCGTATCGATTCAAGTTTAATTCAAGGCTCGTCTAAGCAAGCAGACGAATCCTCATCGATCACCGATACGTTAACAATAAATTCATTAATCAGAGAGCTGCGCTCGTGCGACGAGAAATCCACTGGGAGCTCCGTTAATTTTATCATCGATTGCATTTCGATCGGCAATTGCGGCCGCTGAAGCTTTCGTTGATAAATTGAACATGGGTGATAAACCATTACACACCGAAATGCATTCCGCGTGTCTTTCGTGCACGTTCAGCCTCTCGATGAAGTGACGCGGCAACGAAAAGGAATTCCTCGTCGATTCCGCTTGTCGACTCGATCAACGGCTACATTTCGATTAACAGAGAGTCGTCGTCGCGCAGGCAAATTGTCGCTCGCGAAACGGCCCGATAACGTTATGCCCTGCAATAAATTAAGCGACGTTGATAAACTGGTAGCGCGTCTGTACGAGCAGAGGCGCGCGAGCGTTCGTACACGCGCGAAGGAAAACGGAAACCTGTTCCATTGGAGCTGGCCGCTTATCTGAATCGCTGCTATCATAACTAGGGGCTCCCGTATATATACATACAATACGTATAGTGACTGCGTGCGTGCGTGCGTGCGTGCGTGCATGCGTGCCGTGTAAAATGAATTTTCCATTAAGCAGTGGTCAACGGTGATTCACGAGGTTTACGCGGCACGGTGTCACCGAGCACGCTGTCAAGGTCTGAGTCACTTTACCAGGCTCGTTGCTACGATTTCGCCTGGGGTTACCTGCCTGATAAGAAAACAATGTACGTTTTGACTATTTCCGGAGCGGAATTTTTCAAAGAAATTTTTATTTTCTCAGCGAAATGAACTTTATAATAATTTACGATTGGATATTATAATTTATAATTTTCCATAGATAAATATAGTTGAGTCTTTTTTTAACGATCGATAGCATAGGACGATTAATAAATTTTAGTCAAACGTCATAGCGTTTTTTAAACGAACCAATCGTTTCCAAAAGTTGCAAGGCTCGATATTATAATTTTATTCAATTAAGAAAAATAAGGCAATATTAAATGTAATTTCACAGTTCGAAAATTGCCCGTATCATGAAAGTGAGTTGTGATATGTATTAAGATATAATACTTGTTTCGTTATTTAGAGGTATTGTTATTTTCTGATTAAACAGCGATTTTAATTGTGGCAAAATTTCAATTGTACGTATTAGAATGAAATTTTCTAAATATCTTTGTCATGTGCTTGAATCTCAGAATATAGTAAACGAGTGTTAAAGATTAAAATATAAGAAAATTGGTCAAGGATTATCAATTTCATATTGATATTTTTGTAGTAAATCAGAAAAAGTGCATATCGTCCACTGCATTCATTCTTCCTGAACTCCTTTTCATGGACAAGATATTTCGAAGAAAATTTAAACTTATTTACATTACATTAAAACAAGACAGCGAAAGTGGTAATTAATATGGAAAAACGAAGATTACGGTCATCTGTTCGTTTTCTTCGTGTAGCAATTGTCGAATAACAAAGTATACAAACAAAATGTAAATGCTACGATGTAAAGCTCAAGATAAATCGTAAACCTGTTCTCAATCAGCATACAAGTTACTAATAGTGGACACGTATGTAAATAAAGTACATGTCATTAGTAGTCTATACGACACTTTTTCTTGCAATAATTCAACGCCAACTCAACGTCCCGTACTGATATGGAATCGTGAAAAGCACGTTAATCCCCATCATCAGTCGTTTATGATGTATGTTTGCGCGTTCTTTGAACCTCTTTGACGGTTACTTGATTCACTTATTGATCGCGCGTATAGTAAATCATTGGTTGTATCGATGAGATAGTGGATCGCGTGGTCGTTGAAGAATTTATTGGCGCAGATGGTTGACTGAGTGTACCATGGCAACCACTCGCAACGAGTTGGACGTGCAAATTTCACGTTCACTCGGTACGGAACAGTGTGTATTGCCGTGTCATGTATTCGTTGCAAAAAGCACTTTTTACATCTTGTTTTTTTTTTAATATTTTCAATAATTGAGCTCCGTACTACTGAAAGGTGTAAATATACTGCTTTCGGCTCTATAATTAATTTTTTTCCGAGATTCGTGAACTCGGTTATATAAGTTTCCCCTTTTCGTGTACGGTAGTGAACATTCCGTTGCTCCAGAAGCAATTGATCAATCCGTAGCACGGTGAAAGGCATGGATGAATAACGGAGTGAAAGCTGCGAATAAATCGTAATTATTGTGACTCTGTGTATCTGATATCGCGCTGAAATTACAGATTCGATAACACGATACGATACTTTAATTCCCCTCCACATAGCTGCGCTATTGAAAACGCGAACCAAGTTGAAACAGGACAATATAGGAAGGAACAAATAGTACATAGCGCGGCTCAGAGCAAACATCGAATAAAACGTAATACTCTAATTCGGTAAATTTGGAATCGCGATGTAATTACGAAATTAATAACACGTACCGGGGGCTGCGTGGATGCAAAGTTGAAATCGAGGCGGAGGCAATAATTGCCAAGTGTATTAATAAATGCCGCGTCGATAACGCAGATGCGAGCCGTGTAATTTCGTTGGGAACGTTAATATCGCGACGAGATTTTAATAAAATCTCGCGCCGTGACGATTCGAGTGACAATCAGAGCTGGGTTGAACACGGACGATTGTTCTCGCCGGGCTTTTTGTTTGCCCGGCGATCGGTTTATCGCGAATTCTCTTATTTCCGATTTTTCTTTCGAGCAATTCGAGCAGATTGCGAAAAGAATCCGCTACGTTTCCCATCATCGAAGCTGGCCTCTTTGCTCGACGGAGCACATTGTATCGGAATTGGGACGAGATCCCCATTAAAACTCTGCGAACCGACGAACCGTTCTCCTATATCGCCGGCCCCTACTATTGTTCTCTCTGTTCGGCTAACAAACTGTTTCTCCCACTGAATCGTGAACTCTCTCGTGATAGCGCGTCGAGCAGAACCCGGAACGTGACTCGGCTTTAATACCCGCTTCCCGAGGAGAATCGCATCGTGAACGAGCGCATTTACGAAAAATTTCATTCCGGATATTTGTCGAGCAATTTCCTTCCATACGAGGATTACTCGCCGATGACAATTTGATTTCGATCGATCAGAAAAGTTAAATGCGAATTCCTACGCCACCGATTCTTTGTCACTTAAATTGTTTTTCATAGATAAAATTAAAAAGGCTACATTCACAGACATTCAAATGTTTCATTTCGAATTAGTATACCCGAAAATTATTATATATTTCGATAAAATGGGGAAACTTTAATAGAACGTAATTAACTTGATATGTATCTCGATTGTGATGCTAAATTAGATATCAACTTATTTCTCGTTCATGATATTCCGTTACACGTAAATATTACTCTGTGAGGGAATCGTAAAAGTGATAAAAATACGTACGAGCATTTACACGTCGGAGAAAATCCTATTGCGTTAAATCAGATACGTGATACGAATTTATTATGCACTAAAATTTTCTGGATTGTCATCGAGGAATTAAATTTGTAACACTGTCAACCTGTCATTTACCGGTTTCAACGGCCACATTTCAACGTCCGCGCTGGCGAATGCAAATTAACTTCGCTAACTTCATAGATCCGCGACAGTCCAATTACTTTACGGTAGCGCTTTTATAACAAACAGCTGCTTGATATAATATATATGCTTGTAAAATATTATTTTCAAATTATTAGCACAGTTTCACAGGAAGCGTTAGTAGATTGCATAATGAATTATGCAACCTGATACTGTAATGAGCGCAAGCTGAATACTGTAATATTTTGAGTGTAACGTTACAAGATACATAAATGAAGAAAGGAAAAGGAGAGAGAGACGGAGAACGGAGTTATTTATAAAGTCCTTGATTCTCCCCTCGTCTTTCGTAGCCCCGTTTTATATTCCTCTTAATCTCATATTACAATGTAAATAACGTATATTACAACGTAACAATCAGATGCATAATGTAGATAAGAAAATTTTTGTTGTACTATCTTATTTAGAAAACAGGTAGTGGAAATGGAGTCTCTAACTCTTAAACGTTACCTCGTGAACGGCGTCTGAAATAGCTTCTGTGTTACTTTTAACAACCCCTGATGTATCATATCTTAATATTATTCATATTACACGCTAATTACCATAATTAATACTACTTGTCTTCATAATAACGCCCATTTTTTTTTTTTCAATTTTTAACGTCCCTCCGGTTATGCGAGCTGTCCTTTTAATCTACAGATTCCTTTTGTAGGAATGGACAACCTTCCCGAGAAGGTATTATTTCGTTATTTCGAACAACAATAAATAATCTATCTGACAATAAATACATTTGAATAACATGAAAAGCGATTCTAGTATACACTTTTACGTGTGCTCAACGAAATGGAGTTACAGATATAGTGAATTTATGATACATATTGTTTTTCAATATTACCTGTTGAATATTGACTCTCCTATTGTGTTCGAATCTATGTATATGAATCAGTTGTATATTCAAATTAATAAACATTTTCAATTAAATTAATATAATTAGGTTTTTGTATTATCCGATTCACCGAAGTCGGATTGCTTGCTGTTTATTTCATCACACAGTACATATTTCAGCTCTATTTATTTTTTATAATTTATCATAATATGCCTGTTTCTGTATTATTCGAAAACATGTTATATGTATTGGAATATATTACAACATATTTTATGTGCGTGCGTGTGTTTCTTTTTTAAAGGTGATCAAAATTTGAGAAAGTGATCAACATCCTTTTTCTATCTTTTTCGTTGTGCGATTAAAACAAGTCCCACCAAAATCGATGACGATGACCTTTTTCTACAAGTTCGCTAGATTTTATACCAATCTATATACGACTTGTCAATAATTGAAACACATAATTTTATGAACATAACAGGAGAGCGTTAAAGATATCAGCTTGATTTCGTATCACGTTGTAATTCTTCTAACAAGAAAAGTATAATAATTTGCCTATTCCATTCTAAACAACTACCGGCAAACGATTATACGTAAGATATTGCTAAATGAAAAACGAATTCGCGCCTCTTTAAATATTCCACAAAACCAAACAAATCATCGAAAACAGAAACACTACCGATACAACGAACGATATAGCACTTTCGGAACAACGCGATATTATTTGCACGATGTAAAATAAGTTAAAAGGAAGGAACGGTAAGGTAGGAAGGAATGGAGTTACTCGCAGAGAGCTCTCCATTCTTCTCTCGTCTTTCACGTGCTCCTTTCCCGCGAGGGCCATAAACGCAGAAACCATAATGTACCTCCGGCAAATGAGCAGTTAACCCCGATTTAGCCCGCGCTTGCGCGGCCGTCGACCATTAAATAATAAATCAATAACGCTAGCTAATAATACACAGATTTACCAAGGCCCACAAACAAAGATACTCCAATATGAACGATCACAGCTAAGCTGCGGAACAAACTGGAGAAAATCGGAATGTTCGTGATCTCATTGCCCTCGCGTTCGTTCTATGTTCCCTTTCATTCGACTCTTACTATCTGCCCTCGATAACTTGTTCTGTCTGTTTTCTTCCTCCCTTCCTCTTTTATTACTCGCTTTCTCGTCTATATCTGAGACGTAATCGCGATGCTTCCACGGAACGTTTCGACAGCATCGATTACGAGAAATCGGACGACGTTGATCTGTTTTCCCCGGTGCTCGGGCAATTTCTTGGATTCTTCGATTTCTGCCCCATGCAAATTTACCGTGAATTTATTGAGCCATTACGTAGCGAGCTTCTTTTGCCGCTGATCCACCCTCGCTGGTAGAGTTGGGGATGCTCCTTGATCGATGTTGGCTATATATGTATCTTGACTACATGATACCCTACTGTTATTTATGTATGTTATTTACGAGAGATAGCGATATGTAACATTTGTTTTCGATGTCTTTGAATATTCAAAGGTATCGGTATTCCACTTAGGGAGAGCTCCCCAATTCTGTTCACGTGCAATATCTTGGTTATCGAATGTAATAAATTATTATGTGTAAAATATTAGGTCTAAATATTGTAGAGTTGAGAAACATCGTAATATGGTAACGATGATTTCTTTATATTTCGAGTTATAAACAAGATCTGGATATTAATTTTGCGTTTTAAGATCAATTTTGAGAAAGCTTAAAGATAAATATATTGTAGTATCTTCATAAAATTTCTGATTTTGTCGAATTTAAACAATTAACCTACAAATATTCTCTATGTTTCCATTTGTAAAGAAACTGTTGTCCTTATATTATATATTTTGTTAGACCTTGATTTGAAGATATTTCCTATAGATAAAGCGTAGATAAAGATCGGACGCTCTACATAAACAAATTGAATCTCTTCGTCAAAGTTTTATTTCCTTCGCCAACCAACCATTCAACGTGGATCCGCATGATAACACTTTTACGAGAAATAATGTTTCGAAGGAGATTTCTTTAAACAATTTCCGCGCGAATTTTTCTACGGTACCGCTTAATGGTCAGCAGATTTTGTCGAATAACGTGGCGAGGTAAAAAGAATCGCTGTAACGGGAAGTTGCTAGTTAATTAATATGCCGCTGCTACCCGTTTTCAATAATAATTATACCCTTCCGTCTTTCTGACTTGGCCGTGTTTTTCATCCGAGCATAATCACCGCATCCACAGGCGAAATCCTTGGGTGAAAAGAAAACGAAAAAAAGAAAAAAAAAAAAACGGAGGGAAAAAGGTGCACAGAAGGAGGGAAAAAGGAAGAGAAAGAATGAGAGAAGGGAAGGAAAAAGTTGGCCAGGTTGCTTCGTAGACGAGGTTGCTGGCAATTACGCGAAATTAGCGGACCACCGATATTATTCGATCGATTATCTCGTCTTCTTACTCGGATATTCCGAGCTGCCGATTCGTGAAATATAGCTGGCCATCGTTAACGCGAAACAGCAGATGCGAGGCGCGTTTTATATTCACGAGGAAGCCTATTTATTCGGTTAAGACGTAGCGAAATAGAACGTTGCAATTTCCTGTTTCCTTTCCTCTAATTGAATTAATTAATGCATCTCAGCATTGAATTTTCTGACAGCGCAACGGTCTTTACGCCTGACATTTAGCCGTTTTCCTTTGCAGGGAAAATCATCTTCGGTTAGAAGGATGTTCTGGCAACTATTCTGCTGTTCAGTAACACGCAACGATGTCTTTCTCATATTCGTGAGAACAGTTCTTGTTATTTTCAAAATACATACTTTACGATACATTTCGTATCATTTTCTGACTGTGAATAACATGTAATTCAGTATCGATTTAAAAAATATACTGCGTTTATGGACGCGTACAAATACATGCTTTTAAGCTGTGACGTATGATTTTAACGTTTATCCCATAAATGATATATGACAGCTTCTACATGATAAAAATGTCATTAATTTTATTTTAAAATGAAGTAATTGAATGTAACCTTAGCCTAAACTGTAGTGTCGTTTGTGGTGATAATTGAGAGATGATAAGGTTTAAATAAATTCGTATAATTAAATTAGCATGTAGATATATTGTGCAAGTTTATGTGTTTGTGGGAAATTTAAAAGCGCAAAAATATGCAAGTATCTGTAAAATAATCAAAAGGAAATATTTATTATAGTAGCTAGTAGCTATAGATTACGATTCTTTAATTATATTCATAAAACTATAAAAATGCATAAACGTAAGCAGTCTATATATCAACAATGCTCTATGTAGCATTGTATATGTAAAAAAAATTAATTAAACAAAACAACGTCGTTTAGGGAAAATACGTTGTACGTAATTTATGAAATAAGCAATAAAATATAAAGAAAAAGACATTTTTACTTCTCAAGAGGTAACATTTCGATTGTGTGTTTCGAAAGAAAGTTTAAGAGCACGAGCGGGAAATTTTAGAACTTTGCTGTCGTTTGTTTTTCTTTGGAGACTTTTATCCTCAAGGAATTAAAAATAAAGCAAGCGTGAAACAACAGGAGAGAGTTATTTTCGTGGTCGAAGTGTTAATCCTTAAGGTTGTAGGTCAAGATATTTCCGGCAATGAGCGGCCCTAGCCAGCGCCTATGGTCGTTAAGTTATTAATGGTTTATTAGAATGAAATTCAGAGAGTCACGTGCCCGCCACTATGTCATCCTTTCGCTTGTTATAATTTTGAATTGAGCTACTATTCCATGTAAAGACAAGCAGGTGTATAAAGTTCGAAAAGAAATTACAAAGTATGCAAAGTGATGATTGGAATTAAATAATAATCATAGTAATTATATCATACTATTATGTATTTGGTTCTGCATTATATATAAAATGTTTATTGGTGTTATTTGGTGGGTTGGATATTCATTTAACATTACAAAAATCCTTTTCCACATTTTTATTGACTGACACTCATCAATCGACTATAAATAATTAACTTGTGACAAATATGCAGCTTTAAAGTATAGATATATAGGATGAACAGTACAATTGCTTCAAGCTATGGCTCTTTTTTTATTAAAACGCAATCTTAGAGAGAAAAGATGACTACTGCCAATAATACTACATCTGTAGAATCATTCATGTACCTTCTGTACGTATAAAAATGCATAGTATTCAACGACTGTATTATTATTTCAAGTAAAAGTTAGATTTACAATTTGTTGTGCAGAAATCTTTCGTTTATAAAAAGTATCAAAACAAAATGATTGCGAACGAATTGACTAAACAGATGGACAAAAGGTCTAATTCGATAGAATCGTTAGAAACAAGCTTAAAGCACAAAAATATCGGAATCCAGACAAGGGTGGTTCAGGAAAAAGACTTTCGAGACAGACGTTATCCGATAAAGGCAATGCTTCTTGTCAAGAGGGACAACTATTAAGCTTTCTATGGTTTCGAAAGTGTATGCATCAGCCATTAACCGAATGGCTAAAGGTCCATAAAATCTGTCCCTCCAGCTGCCACGGGACACGGAGGCGGTCGCGCTCGAGCGCGGGTGCTTCCTGGAAGGAAATCAGGGCCGATTTGCACGGTCGTTTGTCGTAATTCCGGCGAGCACGGCGGTTTGCATCTTTCGAGCGATTGATAAGCTTCTTGGTACAAGAGAGGCTGACACGGATGAGGGTGGTTTCTCGTGCACCTGGGCCCGTAGTCGTAAAGTTGGCAGTAAGCCTTGTTTATTGGCTCGGGCCGCTGGCAGTGATCTCTTTTATTTGAGCCACGACCAGCAAAGAAACCAGGGAAATTCCATTTGTGGCCAAGTAAATAAAGCTCTAAATTTTCGCAGGAATTATGCCGTTTTCACGCTTAAGCAACTCCGTCCTCTGTTCGCCGGAGAATTATGTCCGATAGGGGAGAAAGAGAGCCAGAACCCAACGGGGTCTGTTCTGGCTGGCGTGTTGTAATTGAATCTGCCGAATAAAATACACCTCGCGCTCGCGTGTCTTGAAATTAGTTTAATCGCGTCTCACGACCGATCGCCGATTCGAATTACCGGCGTGCCTTTCCACGGAGAAAAATCACCGGACGTGGCCCCCCACGAACGATGTAGCCATCCATTATTGGTCTTGTGAACGCAGCGTCTTGCACGCTTGTGCTGTTAATTATCCATCCGATCGTGCAATTCCTTCGGATTATCGGTTTTACTTTTCATAAATTCCATCTTTCTTTTTATTTTCTCAGAGAGATTAATAGATACTTTGGGTGGAATTGAAATATAATGGAATTACTATAAAAAGTTATGTGTGTTTGATCAAGAATTATTTGGTGACTATAGGTAATAGAAATATTGGTTGGTATTAATATTAGTATTATTAATCGTTTTTAGTTATTGAAGGTAATAGAAATAAACAAGATTACATTATTTCAGTATCAAAGAATTTTGGAAACATGTATTGATAAGATATGTTCGTAATAGTATAGGACGATTAATTTTTCCTAAACAAAAACAGTGATCGATCGATTGGATTGAAAATTTTAATAGATTAACGGCTAATAGTGATTTGGAATCGATCATGATACAATTGCGTTCTACGTGTATACATTGTAATCATAATCGTGGATTATTCCGGATTTACTATGCTATTTTAGTGTACTTCATAAAGAACAAATAACATACAAGTTAAATAGCTATATTATATTCAATACTTTTATCATTTGATGTATCTTATCATCGTTGTTTAACTTCTCTTTTACTTCTTATCTCATCTGCACGTTTAGAAATATCATCAAGAAAATTAAGCGTGAAATGAGAATGTAAATTATTTTTTAATTTTATTCCTTTTTTGTTTACTATAGTTATAAAATATACAAAGTGAAATTATATAATATATTACTTACAGGAAATACTGATAGCCTGTTATCGACTATGTGGACGATCAATATGCAATATACCCTGGAAGCTTTTTATCGAATATAATCGCGCTTGTCGAGATTTCATATCATTTGTTCCATTGTAAATATTTACTTAATATTTTCATTTATTTGATTACCATTTCGAAAAACGTTTTAAACATTTTATAACTGACTGTATGATGCGCGAATAATTTCTTGTTTCGCTTGTTTTTGTAAAAAAATTGCTTGTTGTTTATTAAAATTTCCCTTCGCTTCGCATGTTTATTTCCATTAGTCACGGTATTAAATTGCTCTGCAGAATAAACACTTTTCCGAGTTATTTCACGTTAACATTATTTATAACATCATTCGTGAAAGAAGGACGTATGTCATCACTTAAATTTATTTTTCAAAATTTCCTAGTTTATTTCCTAATGAATATTGTTGATAAACAAGATTGCAAACCTTCCACGACATACATTAAATTCCATTTACTTTCCATATATTGATCTCTTTACTCGTATGTTATCTTATTTATTTATATTATTTCTTATTAATTAATTCTCATCTTACTGATAGTTGTAAAATATTCACATAATCGTCTATATCACTAGAACTAACGACGATTAAAATAAAAATATAAAACTTGTACAAAGGAAATCGAAACAAAAGATGAGAGGAAAAAATGTTATATTATAATGCAACAGCAGGGAAACATGTTTTTCATATCTACATATACTTACATTTGACATGAAATTATCCAAATTTCTATAAAGAATCACGAATTAATCATTTTGTCCTCTCTGGTAATAATTCTACTTATATTTTAATCAAAAATACCAAGTTGTATTCAGCGATTAAAGCCGACATATAGAGCAGAGAAAAAAATCGTTTAATTTGCCCGTGCCACGTCACATGGTAAGGTTCATCGTTTCTTTGTTACCTGTCCAGTGACCATCGCAGAGAACGTACATAATACGTACATAACCTACGTCTACGTTCAGCATAAGAATTCACGCTATGCAACGTTATCAACGGAATTCGCAACGTGAGCAGCGATAATCTTATCTGCTAATGCGTACATTGTTGTTGATAATCGTACGAGCTCGTTCGTAGTGAAGTTCCATCGTAAAAAGTCTGGGAAAGATCGCGGTTGTAGCGGAAACAAATCTGCCTAACGCCGTAAATATTCATGCTAACGTTTACTGGTTTTAGAACGTTTACTCGTATTTCAGCGTGAGAAGGAAATATAACTTTGTTCCTCGTGTTGTTGCTCCTGTTGTTCGTGGCAATTGCTGGCGCAGTTCCGATTCGTTTTCATTAACACAATTTATTTATAAAATTCTGGAAAAAGGTTTCTCTTTCTGCTTCCGCCGTTTGATAAACTATTATTGTGTTTTTATCCTTATCGCGTGCGATAAAAAATTATACTAGTGAGTTAGTATAGTTATTTCCTTTCTATAGAGATTGTAATTACTGATTATACCTTAATAAGTATAATAATAGGTTTTATATTTTTAGAACTTAGTCATTATTAACTATTTAACAATAAGTATCCTTCTAACAAGTATCCTTCTATTTGAAATTCAAAGTATTCTTTTTTGATTAACTTGTGTTTATTACGAAAAAAAAAAAAAAAAGAAAAACATATAACTGAATCTTCCTCCAATGTATCATTTTCATGTTTTTATGACTTCAAATCAATCTTCTTTTCCCAAAAATATATATTTCATCATCTCAAAAAGGATAAAAGCATTCTGTAAACGTAGAAATGAAAACGCGATTCATTAGTACGAGTGTGATTTTCTTTCAATCAAATAATTTCTAAGTCTATAAATTATTATTTTTATAATTTGCTACAAGCGCATATGTAGTCACTATAGATAGATAATGTCGCATCTTTTATATAGAACGCGAACTGCTGTTCTATTTCCAGAAACTAGGAGGTAAATAGAATTAAAATTTCCTTACGCGTCTTTTCAATGAATTAAGGATTTCATCACATTGATTTAATATATTATTGATCACCAGTAATCTGTACAACATCTAACTGGTTAAATACGTTCACGTATACCAAGCACGGGCAGTATTAAATTACATTTTTCAGTCAGGGAGAGTGCACAATTAATTAAGAATCTTATCATTGGAAACAAATTGCTCTTTTTCCACTCTGCCTGCCATTCCACATCGCCTTCCCATACCAGCGAGAATTAATCACTTTCTCTCGTGCTGCTCCCACGGAGGCAGGAAAATCGCTGGAAACGGTGAGAAGCATCGTGAAACGAAACGAAACGAAAGGGAACGAATCGAACTCGATCTCGACACCGATCGAGCAATCATCGTGTACGCGGCTCACTGGAAGTGATCTCGGGATCGCCGTGAGCATCTTCCGCGTACCGGGAATCCATCGTCGAAGAATGAAGAGAGAATTCTCTCCGCGGGGAGAACTCTGCTGATTTTTTCTCGATCCGAGGCGTTTTCGACGTGCACACTGTATAACGGCTCTCGTTTCTCCGCACGGGACGATTACCCGGCCATGCAATTTATGTCGGCAAATGACTGCAATCTACGGCTGATCCAACGTTGCGAAATGGTTGCCTATTGGTCTCTGTCTGGCTCGTTGCCGGGCCGAATCGCGCGGCCCGCGAGTCCAAACTCGCATGCACAAAAGTGCAAAACAGCCGAAGGAAACAAGCGGTTCGTGATCGGCCGCCGTTAACGTTTCACTTTTCGTGGTCGAAAATTATTCGATCTCCTCCTCGTCTCTCTCTCTCTCTCTCTCTCTCTCTCTCTCTCAGCCCTCCTGCACACTGGACTCCCCACTCTCTGGACGATTGCGCGTTGCTTCGCCCGATAATATCGTGCCGCAAACCTGGCCGCAGATAGAGACCGCTCTCTTCGAACCGTAATGGACACCGAAATTGATCGAACACAAACGATCTTGCGAATGGGATTATTGATTTGTGGCGGCGCGTTCGAGTTGCGCTGTTTTCGTGTCCTGGACCAACGCAGCGGCGAACGAGGCTGAGCTTCGTCTCGATACGAATGCTTCCCGATCGCCCCTTTCGTTACGTGTTCCGCTCGTTTACGCGTTAACCGCGTTTACCGTTTTTTCTTCCGTTCGAGACTGAAACGCGTGGATTCTTGCCGATAGCTTTACGCTTTGGTAAGCGAATTTTTCTTAAAAGAAGTGAATGGGTGCGTGTGGTAAATTGGTTGGATGTTGAACGCGCAGGAATTGGGACGGTTTCACTTTTAAAACCTTCGTGGGGCTATTTCGAATTCAGACCATGATGCATTTTTTACGGTATTATATATTTAATGTAATTATTAATATTAATTCAACTCCTAAACATTGTGTGGTTTAAGGTATTTTTTTTTTTTTTTTTAGAAAATTAAGACTGTATCTACAGTGATAAAAAGAGTATTACGAATTTGTAGAAGTACCATTTGAAATATTTCTGAATTCTAAGTTCTATCAATTTAGACTTTTGTAGCTTAATAGAATAATTGATTAAAGTAAGATAAAGTATAAATTAAATATGACGAAAGTGAAGTACTTGCAAGATTAATATTTTAATTCTAGATATCCTCCATCTGAAACTAATAAAGTTTTAGTTTATGCGCGCTCTGAATGATCTCAGTAGTTAAACTCAATTTTTCGTCCAAGAATTATAGCGCTATTATAGCGTTGACAATTGTGAGCTATAATCACGAATCGGTATTTTCTGTACGAAAAAAGAATTTAGATGCCAGTGTATTACGTTAACGTGTTTCGTCGTTAAATGACGAACAATTGAGAGACGACGAGGGTATTCATTTGAATACGAATTAGGTGAGTAGTAAGATTTTTCCGAAAAGAAATTATTGATGAAATAATATTGTTAAAAAAAATTAAAAGAATCGTTTTAAACTGACAGATATATGAACGTTTTCAACAAAGTAACGCACGACTGTATGCAGACATTTTGTGTACATTACAAGCGTCGAGTGCGGTTTCTTTAAAGCGCTAATAGAGGGGGAAGGTACAGTTAATATCGAGACTTCCGGGTGTAAAGCGTGTCCTTTTGGAAGACTGTTCTGACGGTTTGCCAGCAGCATTGCAATTAGTTTCGTTAGAAGTTTGATGACGCATTTATGTTGACGCGCGCCTTACAGCTATAATCTATTTAAAACCCTCATGCTCCAGCTTGATCACGGATCACTGATCACCAACCACAGATTTTTTAACTGGTTAGAAGCAACACTCGAGGTGGTATTCGTGTAGTATTTATTTTCACTGATCTATTTCCACTGCTTTTAGGTCTTTAATAGTATACGATATAACCGATTTATATGCCAATTTATCTTATTATGCTAATTTTTCGTTAATGTTTACTCGTACATATGATGAGATTTAGTAAAATCTAGTTCTAGTATTTTTTTTTTTTTTTCATTCTAATATGTATAAATATTCGCTTAATGTACTATGCTTGCATGATATTAGCAAGTCTAGACAATAATAAAAATCTGGGTTATAAAGATTTTCGAAATTCCAAGATAGAAACGCGTAATGAAAATAGACGTTTTATCGTGTACGCTCTGTGTGAAATTCTTCGATATAGAATATATCCAGACTCGCTAATATCAGTTAATATTTTTCACGAGTACAAATAAGAAGATATAATACAATGAATATTATTTGACGGACCAATAGTCCAAATTTACCAAAAGTAATGGTAAAAGTATGAAGTATATAGTAAAGTACGGAAAATACAATGAGTCATAGGTATGAAGATTTACTCTTACGATCTGTATCAATATATCGTTTACAACAACACACATCGAATATTAATATCAAAAAATATATCGATGATATTGAAATAACAGGTATATTTGCAAGGATATACAATACGAGATAATTAGATGCAATTCTTGAAAGACAACATAAATTCCTCGTGTCTTACTTTAATCCTCTTTTCCAAAACTCCACTGTTTTCCTCTTTAATAGCAACAGGAATAACTTAAATGTTCAATTTCAGCGATACGCCATATACAATGCTAAGCCCTAGAACACGATGCGAAACGTTTCAGAGTATCACGAAACGACTTTAAAATCCAATTGGACGTCACCGTTCGTGTTTAATCCCGTAAACGGCAGACTTATCCCTTCGATTTGAAGTTGGATCGCGTATAATGGAGAGACGTAGAGAGAAAGAGAAAGAGAGCGAGAGAGATGCGCGTCGCGGCGCATCGCGTCGAAGCGTCGCGTCCGCGTAGCTTCGTTTTATAGTTAATCGCTCTTTATCGAACCAGTCGGCCGCAGTTTCCGCGTAAATTATTGCTGTCATAAATTTATCACGGAGCGGTAATTATCGGGGTGAAGCCATCCGTCGGAATGGCCGCGAATTACGAGCCAATTCCAATTGGTACGCCTCGGTATATCTAGCGTTGCGGCCTGCCTTCGACGATTTATCACCCGTGATCTTCGTTTCTCCGCTTCTCTCCCTCGCGCCACCCGCTCCTCTCCTCTATCCCTTCGCCTGCCATCGCGTTTAACAATTTCGATCGCTTTACGGATACTCCGCTCTCGGATACTCGCGATTGTTTGCCTGCACAATTACGCCAGACGACTGGAATACCGCTGAAACGATTATACGAACGTGTTCGAAGGAGAATCAAATAAATCTGAACGTTCCCCTGAAACGTAATCTCCAGTCTTCGTTGTGTATCAGCATTCGATGAATCGTTGCGTAAACCTCGCCAGTATTCCCTTTGTACGCCAGCGATTCGAACGATGGTATGAAGCATCGTTTAGGCAAGTTACCTGAATTCTAGCGGCTTGAATTCAATCAATCTGAGATGTAGGTATGTAACAGTTTACTCGACTTGAGATGTCCTCACACATTTTTATTCTGCTGTTCTCCTTGAGAAGCTCTCTCTTGCGTTTCTTCTATGTGCTCCGAAATGAACGTTATATTTCAATAGATGTTATTAAAATGTAAATAGCTTTGGAATATTTAGTTTTGGTATTCGATATAATTTTATTTCTACCTTTTCTGCGTTCCACGCTTTTCATGAATAAAACGTTCTAACGCGGTATTATGTAAATACTGTCGGGGGAAAGCTTTAGAAGCATATAGCGATTTCATCAAAACAAGCAAAAAAGTGTCGAGCGACGTTCGGTTCAAAAACTGCATGTTTCCGAGCTGCGAGATGTTTTTGTCAGTAAGACATTACCTTTGCAACATAAAGTACGTTCGATATGCCCCCAGTCCGTTTCAACGCACACTTTGACACGTTTTCTCGTAGAAGCGCGCACACGTTGAACGAACCTCGGCATTTCTTTTATCTCTTGGCAGCAGATTTCTTGGATCAACTGCTGTTCGTTGTAACGAAGCAACTGGTTTACTATACGCTATACTTTCATTCACTAAACGTCTCGTAACTTCGAAACTAGTGTTTTTTGAACTCATGTTAATATAAGACATCTTTGCTTGTTCTGACGAGTGCTACATGCTCTTAAAATTTTTCCCCGTCTTTTTCCTACATTCTGTATATATTAATATATATTAATTGTACAATATTTAAAAAAACACGTCTAAAAGGATATTTTACAAAAGTGAAAAAGAAACGAATAGAACAGCATAGTTAAATAAAACTGAAGTTTGTTTAACTATTCTTTGATTTGAAAGGAACAATAATTGAGAACGTTTGCAAAGAGGAAAGCGACTAAATCTCTATAGTAAATACGTAAGAAGTAGACACATTTGAGGCTGCTTTATGATACGAATAAATTTATTAAGACGCGAATTCAGAATCATTTATTCATTGAAGCACAACTTATAATTATTGAAAACTTTGTGCAACTTAATGTTGCCATTAAGAAGGACGTGGCTTACATTTACAAACAATAATAAAAGACCGTTAATTAAAGAATATTACATTAATATTACATTTTATTTTCCCCATAAGTGATATTATTCTTTTTGAAATACAAAATGAAATAGTCGCAAGCAAAGAAGAGCATTCGAATTTTCCCTCATCCAAGAGGTCTTCCTATGAATTCAATTATTGGAAATTCTGCCGCGTATCACATCGTATCTTTCCAAATACGTGTACAATACCCATACTGTTGAAATATTTAACAAGATTTTATCATCGTTCGGTCTCTCCAGCGTGCTATGCAATTGATTTTCAAGTCATGAATTGCAGCATTATGGAAGAAAGGATTCAGCTCGCCTTCCCACGTTCTGTCCCGAAGACCGCGAGCAGTTGCGGTTTCAAAGAACATGTGGACGCGTTCTGGCGCGCGTACATGTTACCACGGAAAAGTCTGTATGAAGGGTAAACTGTTCATAGATCGTAGATAAGTATAGTCCACGCGCCAACGGCATTCCCAACCTCAGATACATGCACAGACACGAGTCTCGAGGGTTATGGGAACCTGACCGTTCTAACGTCACGTTTTGTCAGCAGCACGCGTGCAATATTGTTGGTCAAAGGATATTGCGATCTGAATATGAAAAACGTGTTCATCACCTTCCGACTTATTCTGCTTCGCGCATACGTGCGTTAAATTAGTCCTATAAAACGAGATTGAATTAAAATTTACAGACGCGACGTGTCTTTGCTTTGAAACGTGTTGACTGACACCGCGAGTGAATGTTTTATATTGTAAAGAGTTCTTGAGTTATTTGGATTCAAGGAATATCCAGTCGATTGTTATTTGTGCACGTGACAGCAATAGCATTATTACTTCCTGGATTCCAAGTTAAAGTGAAAAACTCTAATGTTCCTTTCCTCGTAAGAAAGTATAATGGTAATCGTAAAGACCTAAGATTTCAAGCGATACCTAGAATTGCGTGCAACGTTCTGCGTTTTTCAATTATTGTAGGATTAAGGTCAGAGGCTCTTATCTCTTCAAATCTCCAACTTTAATTTGGTTATCGAAAGATTTTAATATGCAAATTGTGAAGCACGACCTATCTTTCACAGCGCTTCTATATCGCTATAAATAAAATGAGCTATACATTTTCTTTATGAAATTTCTTACGCGTATCATTTTCATTAATCTTCTCCTGATCTTGGCGAAGGATAAGAAGAGTAATTTATGCGCAAATACAATTACGAAAGAATAATTCGTTTTTGTCTATCTGTTTGATCTAATCGGTCCTGGAACGAGTTGTTTATATCATAAAATTGTTTCCATTATCATAACGGTTTTTTGTTATTACAGTAGGGTACAATGTTGAGTAGGTAAAGCAGCTT
The DNA here is from genome assembly GCF_014825855.1 of Bombus pyrosoma. Lineage (NCBI taxonomy): Eukaryota > Metazoa > Arthropoda > Insecta > Hymenoptera > Apidae > Bombus > Bombus pyrosoma. The sequence continues at coordinate 7,840,895 of NC_057773.1, read as the reverse complement.
GTTGATCAAACCATTTATATCGAGGAATAATACCTATGTTCATATTTCACTGACCTTGCTCCCATGAAATTACTACAGCGGAACGCACCTGTTATTCTATATATCTTAAATATAAATAGTTTCTTACCTCATTTTACGTAATTTTCATCCTTGTTTTAAGCATCGTACATTGCGATATGATCGAAGATGATGCAATCTAGGAATGTTTCTGGTAAAAAAGTGCAAGAGAAATATACCCGTTAATTTAATTATATTATACTGAAAATTGTAATAGATTTTTTTTCAGGTATTAAAAATGCACATGAAAATAATATTCTTCTTTTTGCTGTAATGTGATAAGAAAAGAAATTCCTTACGTATTTTTGTCCGTCTTTCGTGACTCACTCGTCTGTCAGCATTTTCTCTTCATCTCGCAGATACTTCAATTTAAATGAGCGTAACTTCCTTTAAAAATAGGTAGCTGTCCTTGCGGAAAGAATCATGACAAATCGTACGGTAAACAACAGGTACGATACAGCTTCAAGAACAAGAATAATTCGACAAGGTCTGGGGTGGAGCCTGAAGGGTGGGTGGCATCGTAAAAGCTGATGTTGGTTTCGTTGGTGGCAGAATTCGCTTTACGAGGACAAGCAGCTTAGCCAGCCTTTCCAACCGATATAATTCATCCACCGTGCCTCTTTACTCTGTGCAACATGCCTCGGCGCACTTCACGTGCTAACTGAAATTGGGAGGAACTCCTCGCAACCCTTATTTATGGAATCACAGCTGTGTTGTTGAATCCGTTGTCGCGGTTTTATAGGAAAATAAGTTACCGGTCTCGTCGTTGCTCACGATATCGACTCCTGCGTCACAAAATAAAAAGATTTATCTTTCCGCAAGAATATTATCAAATACCTGTTTATCAGCTGCTACTTAATTGTTTTATCTTACGCGTCGTTTGCAATGCGAGAGAATTAGTCTTTGATATTTATTCCTTCTTGTTTCGATTTCATATAGAAGTTAGTTTTAATTTTTTCGAACGTTAAAAATCTTTCTATCTGTTAATAAGAGCGAGATTAGTATAGAATAGTTCGAAGAATTAACGCATTAAAATGCAGTTGCTGACGCCATACATAGTACTTCTTATGCCCTCTCATGATTAATAATCGGACACATCAAGTATCAATAATGCCGAGGAAATAAGGATTTCTTGTATTTGTTTCAAATAGGTAATAATAACAATTAATATAAAGTATAATATTCGAAAGCTAACTTTCCAAATGCTTGTCCTAGTCTTAAATGTAGAACCTTGTACTGTTCTAGATCTCAGTAAAATTACCAAGCGTGAACATGTTAATTATTTTGTGCTACTTTCAAAATGAAGTACACGCATCGTGCTGATTGTCTGGAGAGGAGAAAAGTTCGAAATTTGTAATGTCACGGGTAAAATAATTTCTCCGCTGTATAAGCCCTGAAATATAAATATTTCCAGATATACTACTTCTAATAGAAATATCGTTAGATATAAAATAAATTCAATCGCCGTAGACATCCACGTTATATGGATTATTTATCGAATCGTATGCACGTTCTCATATTCCGTTACAGATTTTCTTCGTGAAAATGTTACGGCATTATCTATGATACAAGCTTTCCTCCATTCTTAGGCGAGGGAGGTTATGCGACCACGTGGAGAATTCTCCACCCTCGATTCTTATTTTCTCTGGTAGTCGGGAATCCAGTCTGGGTCTATGGTTCCGTGAATGTTGATACATCGCCAAGGATTTTGCATTTCGAATCCGGGATAAGAGGGTGGCATGGAAAAAGTCTGCTTTACGAACCCCACAAACCTGGCTTCATCCTCGAATAGACTTGCGAGAACGTATGCATTAGAATCAAGTGGAGATATGAAATTTTAGGTAGAAACGTAACAGACTTTGATTCTTTTCTCCCTTATTTTATGTAGACAGCTATTTATTGCGATTATCGTAGTAAAAATTCTTTTATTTTATTGTATTCTTAAACCGATAAATTTTAATAACGAATGAAATTACAAATAGGATATTGCTAATCGAATAAAGATTCTTTCATAATTAAATTCTCTTTTATAATCACAGAAATACAGTCGATTGTATTTATAAAGAGATTTTGTAATGTATATATCTTCTTTCGACATAGACATTTTTTGATATCATAAAAATTGTTCTCCGGTTAATTTAGAATAGACTAAATCATCAAGCAGGTAAATCCAAGTTGTTAGCTTCCAATGTTTCTCGACAAATTCAATCCGAGGTAAATTAACAGCCCGAGTAGATAGCAAATTTGTCTTACCGAGACGGAAAGTAATTACTCGAATTTTCCTAGTTGATCAACCACGCTCTTAATTACTGTGCCAACTAGTTCACTCAGATAACAGATAACAACGGAAGGTTTGCATACAATCTCGATGCTTTCAATGCTATTTCATTCATAATATAGTTACGCATATTCTCTATTACAACTTCTACATGTGGCAAGGCGCTTTGATTACTATGCCAACGTTAATAATAGCCTGAATATAATTCCATTTCCATCGTAGATATAGAGAAAGTTGAGATAATTCACCAGCAACGTAGGGAAGAAATCTTATCATTAAAAAAATATTAATTTAATGCAACATGTATCTTCAAGTTGATTCTGAAACTGTTCACGGTAATTAACAGTGTTGATTATCTTGGAATAATTCCCAGTAAATTATATAATTATATGTCTTTTGTCTTTATTCAATTAAGAGGTGTATACAAAATTTTAATATCAATCGTGTGAAGATCTGAAACTCGTAAAATTTGTGTTTAGTATGGTGTGAATATGTAAAGAAATACCTTATTGTTTTCCTTTATTTATACTTATCCATAATCCAGATATAGCTCGAGCTTATATTAACAAGATTTCTAAATACTAATGAAATTTGATTTACGCGAATATGCTGATCGAACCTACCTACAGCGTAGATTACAAACTAAATGAAAAGATTATAATCAATATTCCTTTTCTTGGAGCAAACGTTCTGCTTACAAAGACTCTAACATATTGGAAATTATAAGCTATATGTTACGTGTATGCATCACATATCCAGCCCTAAAAACGTCAACCAAATACACAACTCGACCACATAACTCAATCTCAGTTGCCAATCATCTTGTTGGGAATACTTCTATAAACCTTTGCCATAGCTAACTCACTATTCCATCACTCGTTCGAGAATGCGGCCTGAATTTCACGCAATGTGTACACACAATTTCAGCTAACTTCCTGTAGAAGGCTAATAATAATCCGCGACTAACTCGCGGCCAGAGTGAAAATATGTATTTCATAATTCATAGCGGACGTGACAAAGGGTGGAGAGCAGACGCGAGAAGGGGCTGGTGGTGGGCTGGCAGTACGGCGAACAAATCGAATTCGGCGCAAATTAGCGCGAACGTGGGTGCGCGAATTCGTCTTGTTGTCACGAGAAATAATTGCCAGGAGGATTCCTATGGACCGGGATCGGACGGGAAAGGCGAGCCTTCCCCCGAGGTTATAATGCCGGGATGAAGCGCCCGAGGTTATTAGTTTAGGAAGCTGCAAAGTACTCTGAAACAAAGTCTCTCTGTCCCTCTACAAGGTAATCAATATACAAGCGGGCGACCCTGCCTCCGTTTCAGCTCGTTGATTCAACCCGAACCGCCTGGCGAAGATCCCTTCGTCGAATTAGTTGCTTGCAAAGCATCGCTGTCGGGGATTCGACGTCAGAGAGCGATAGGTGATAAACCGTCTTTCCGTTCGACGGCCTACCAGAGACCAGACCTCGTCCTTCCCTTCGCGTTATGACGGCCGTGTTTCCAGATTAATTGCGGAATTTCAATTACTCCCAGCCTCTAGACCGCGCCAAATGAAAATGCTAACGAGGTAAAAATGCAACGACGCTTAATGCCGGGAGATTGAACGCGTTAATCGCGCAAATTGTCGGCCGAACGATGTTACCAACGTGAAACGCAGAGAGACCTTTGACTACGCTTAATGCGAAACATTTTATGCAGCTTTGCCGGATTACGTCTTCCGAAATTTCGTTTGCTTAAATACGGCGAAATAGGTCAGATGTTGACGACGCGTAAAAATGATTTATACAGTTGTTGATATTCTACGGTGTTTGTTTCTATTTGGATAATAATAAACGAATCAAGGATCCTTCTATTGTATATTCTAACTAGAAGGTTGACGGATTACGAATGTTTAATTAATTTGTGTGAAGATCACAGGGGAAAGATACAACGAGTCGCGTTTTTTGTTCTTCGGAACAATTGCAAAATCCAACGTTAAATCTGTCACGTTTGTACACTTATCTTTTTATAAAAAGTTGCAAGATACATACTGAAAGTAAATTTTAGCCACGTGTCTCTTGCGAACAAAGGGGATAATCGATCTGTAGTTTTTGGTATATTTGGCCATTTTTATTCAAAAAAGGAACAAAGTTAACTAGCGAGTATTCGTTAAACAATTAACATTGTTAATTAAATATGCACATGTAAAAGGAGTCAAGAAACATGCACAGAGAATTTGTATAAATTCATGAACATCGTACAGAATCACGAAGAAAAAGGTGCAGTACATAAAATTGATAAATTCGACATTAAAAAACGATTATGGTAATTTCCTACCGAAGAAACGATTCGATTAACAAGATTAAGTATAAAAATATTAAGAAAAAAACTACAAATTTCTATGAGGGAATCGTAGTATATAGAAGTCGTAACTCTCAATCGTAAAGCACCCTTTGCAGAAAATTTGCCAGCAATCCAAGCGATGCAATAACTCGGCCCCCTTTACGAACATCGATAACCGTTTTCATTTCACAGGGCCAGTTAGAATTATCGGCGAGGATCCCCTCAATGTAATTCGTTGGTCGCTCAGCAAACGTCCTCGAACCATTACTGTCCGGTCTCACCAAACAAGCGATGTCTGTAGGTAATAAACCGTCTCCTTCCAGCTCATCGACGCAGCCGGTGAAATTATGAAACGCCTATTTGCCGCTCCCCTCGAAACATCGACTCCCTCGTTCACCGCTACAGCTTCTTTATGAGTTGGTTAATTTATCTTTGATATCGCTCGTTGGCTTTCCTCCCAATGCTGGAAGTATGGCGCAGAAACACGATTGAAACTTCGCACAGGGAAAAATAAGAGAAGACGTTTTAATTTTCGTAGCGTGTTGCGTCTTCTCTTACTTATCCCACCTACGTATTTACAACAAAAATATTCGTACACTTACGTATATCACGCGTGTTATATAAAAGATCTTGACATTTCATTAGAGCTATAACGAGACGCGATTGCCAAGATTATATTGGGGAGATTTGTATCCAATCTGAAAATATACATGGAAGGACAAGATACGTATTCACTGCAAACTTATATTTAGTACAGAAATTAGTATATTCGCGATACGAATATTTATTTTCAATCATATAAAAAGCATCAAAGATGGTCCCATTGTATATTGAAATTTATTAATATTGTGTACGATTGCCTGTTTAATACAAATGATTTTTTATCTCCGCATAGTACTGTACTAAATATCTTATAACTTGCATATACAATTCTCAGAATTGTCGAAAATTCTATGTAGTCATTATAGGTAGATGTGATTACAATACTAATAAAATTTCAGACTATTTCGTTTATTTACAACACAAATAATATGTTCATAGAAGATGTCGACAAGCGTATGAATACTTTCGCGAGTCACTGTACGTGTAACCTTCGATAAAGAATTTTATTTAAGGATCGTCTTTCTCATCTGTCGTGCAATATATTGGAGTTAGTAATGCATACTTCTTTCTTGATACTTTCATTGCCTCGATTGTAAAAGATTTCTATGGACGACCGTGTATGCTTTTTCAACGTCTTTGCGTTTCTCTTTTGCCTGGTACGCTACTGCTTCGTTTACTAACTTTTTGTCTTATTTTGTTACAGTCCAAGCAGCACAGCGCTGGGTTCGCTGGATCAACTGAAGGAGTACCTGACAACAGTGGGAACCTGCAAATGCGGTCTCGAGTGTCCGCTAAGACCTGAACAGGTCTTCAACTTCGACCCCAAGGTATGTTCGCAGTCATTTTTATTTGGGCTCAGTCACGATCGTTTCACGTATACCGTGCCTGTTAAATTGCTGCAATTATTGTCGTACGAGCATACGCGGCGGCTGTTAGTCATTTCAAACATCGGCGTATTGTTCGAAGGCTATTTTCATAAAGAACTGCGCAAGCTTTATTTAGAGGCGAATCATAAGTTGCACGCGTATTGTGACCGATTCGATGAGCATGAAATATAGGTTGGAAAGAAACATTCACATTATAATTTCCTTTCGATGTTAGAGACTCTGCATTATTGCTGCATCAAAGCATTCCATTCACGCTACATTATTTAAATCTACAATATTAAATATCGAGGCAATTAAATTGTAAGAAACGTTTTGAGATTATCTATTATGCAATCTCTACAATTTTACGATTTAAGGATAATTCGCGGTATCGTTGGATCATATGTGATCACGACAATCTAAATCAGGGACAGATTATTTAATTTTGAAGCATGCTGAGGTAATGCCATTGATAATGTTCAACGCGTCAAATATAGAATACAAATTAAAAGGAAATAGTCTAAGCCTAAATGATTTTTGCGAATCACGTATGGCACGGCAATATCGATTAGAAATTAAAGTAGAAAGCTACAATTAATATTGGATACGCAATCACAATGAAGGATAAGTACAAAATTACTGGAATTCTCGAACAGCACTTTCACTGCAGTATCTACATGTTTAATGAACCGATCACGATATACGGTACAAACCAGCGAAAATTCCAAATTCATCAAACACATATTTTAAATACAATTTCTTTTTCTGGTGCAATCGAACATTTTTCAAATACATTCGCGGAAAAAGTGATATTTCCGTTGGCGGAATCGATATCCATCTTGGAGACGTCCTTAAGAGGCCGACCGCGATTTAAAGCATTGGCCGATGAAACGCAATTTAAATAAATCAGCCGTGTAGTTTGCGACAAGAAGTCCGAATGGAAGAAACGAGGCTCGTAAAAAGCGCGGCGCGTACGTCGATGCCTGTCGCGAGTAAATCGCGAGTCGTGTAGCAAAACGACCAACGATGTTCTTGTCGTAATCTGGCCTGAGAAATCTCCGTGGCCGACGTTCCTCGTGCAATGAGTCAATACTCGATGTTGCGCGAGCGATGATGCTGTGTAAACGCGCGCGTGCAACGTCCGGTGAAAGAGAGAGGCGAAGAAGCGTGTAAAACGCACGGCAGACTGGCTGGAGAGCCGCGTCGAATCGACGATGCTCCTTTGGAATTCATTTCGCGTTTTCCTCGCGAACGATTCCATCGTCACGCGTCTCGCGCTAGTGAAAGTCTATGGGATGCATGACTCGTTGCAGCACAGCTACGCTTAATTGCGCTCAGTAGTCGAACATTGTTTGTCTATTTATCGGGTGTCTGTGGAGATATCATTAAGTGCGCGAAATGTTCACGTCGAATGCGTGGAATACGTGCAAATGACGTTAGGGAAAATATTGAAAAGCTAACCGAAGAATGAAACAGGACTGACGAACTTCCTTCGTTTCCTTAGGTTGTATTATACGTTTCATAAGTATCATAGTAATCGCATGTAAATTTATTCATACGTATCAAGACATCTGATCTCGTAGATAATACATAATATAATCCTATGTTTTTAAAGCTTATTGTATGTACATGATGTAAATCTTTCCACAAACAACAAAAGGATACTATACATCTACACGACACGAACGATACGATTCATCGTACATAAATAGACTGGGAATGTTTATGCGCTTCTGAAAAATGTACGAATTTTGTGCGAACGAAATGTACAAAATATCTAGAGAAAAATATGTAGCGTAATATTCTATGGATGAAAGAAAGTTCTATTTAAGTTCCCTTTGCTTAATTCTTTTCATAATGATATAAATTTGTATAAACGTTCAGTGTATATGCGAAACAATTATCTGTCAGCCAATAAAACGAACTTCGTACCAGCTTATCGAACTATATTATTACTTAGACCGCGGATTTTTGTACATTTATTGGAAATTTGAAGATGCGAAAATTCACAGAACGCATATAATATAGAGAATACATATAGACGTATAAAATATCCAAACTATAATATTCAGTAAATAAACCAATTGTCTGTCATAGTTGCTTTTTTGTAATTAAATATAAATATCCGTAGCCCAATTATTACCGAGACTGTGTCAAACACATCGCTTTGACTTGAAATTATGCATGTTCGTTCGTAATGAAAAATTCGGTCTCGTTCGAAGATCCCTTTACTTCAATCATTTCAATAATTCATAACAAAAACCTCCTAACGACTGGCTCTGAACACGAAAGGAACAGGATGATAGAATAGCAAAAGGAGGAGTTGGTCCGTCAACAAACGATTACTCCGCACTCCGCAGCGAGTTAACCGGTTAACCGAACGTAATTATCATCGGCGCGCCAATAAGTCCCGAAGAAGCTTCGCAGAACAAGCATTAACAACGTTAATTTGGGAGGCACACGGCGGCGCATTGGCGCGCAAATTAAAAATTCACGAAACTACGGGACAAGAGGGTGGTTGAAGAATAAGCCAAAGCGCCCCGACAGACGGGCGAACGCGCTCATCAGTTTTGTTTAATTATTCCAGTAGCATGCGACGATATACGAGGAAAACGTATAATTATCCGTACACCTGCTTGCTAACCGCTCACTCAGCCGGTGCTTACCATCCCGTTGCGTATGTACTATCTACAGTGCGTTAATGCGTTCCTTAATTAAACTTTATCGTGCAGCATCGGTCTACAGGAATTCATAGAAGCATCGATCCGAGTTGACCTGTCGACAACACGACGATCAACGTGCTAATAATTAATAATCATTTGCATATCTCTGACATGGTGGCGTGCTTACAATATAATCTCCAGCCGGGTTTATCACTTTATCGACCAATTATCGTTGCCTCCAGTCATTGTCTCGCGGTGACGATTTCGCCTGATCTCTCTGCGCCGAATTATCGATCACTCTGGGAGTAATAGCTTTCGATTAACGGCCCAGATTGTTACGTGTGTTCCCGTGCATGCCAATAAAGATATACTCGCCTGAAATTTCTGCGATGTTGACGCGCCTCGGTACGCTGATATATGCTCCGCAGGCATTTCATATGCTCGTACGTTGCGTAGTTGGATTTCCGAGTTAAGTGACGGTGCAGTGATCTTTTAAAATACTTGAACACTTGGAACGTTAGTTCTTGAAGCAGAATATTTTTCTCGCTTTTTTTTTTTTTTTTGATAGAAATGTAAAGGAGTTTGGTAGGTTCGTAAAATAGAAACGGCAATTTCCTATTTCGTGGAGCAAAAGTTTCAATTGCGAAACGAGTTTCTTAAGCTTTTCTTTTAAAAACCAAATTTTAAGTTGATTTTATAAATCTGGCATTCCCCAAGGTGTTCATGTTCCACATTCCAGACGTAAATTTATTGCGATGCGGTATCGATCGACTGTGTCTGTTGGCAACTGCAAACAACATTATCCACGCTAATCACGAAGGGTCCGTCATAAATTAGACTCGTCGACGTTACAATTTCTATTACGTATGCGGCAGTAGGCGATTCGTCTCGCGAGACGAATTCTCGTCGCGTAACCAAGAGGACTGGTCGCTTCTGGCAACGGGCCGGCCAGATTGTATCTGTCTCGAATCTGCAATACAAACTCTCTATCTAGCTGTGTACAATGAGACTGCCAGTCTGGACATTGTATGATTTGAGGAAAAAGAGTAGCAAGGTACATGCAACAAAATTGGCAGCCATCAGGAAAAGAACTTCCTAGTTCCCTTTAGAGCGTTTCGTACGCTTTTAGAAAAGATATAAAACTACTATAATATATATATATCAAGTATAGAAGATATATAATCAAATAAAATATAATAACAGGTTAACACTAGTGAATTGGTCTTGCGCCACTTGCAGTCAAATGTTTTAAGTGCTAAGCATAAGCATGGAATAGAACCTAGTAAATAACAGGTTTTCGCTGGTAAAGTGGTCTTAAATTGCTTGAATTTAGGCAATTGACTAAACGAGATTTTATCATAGATACATATCCTAATGAAAAATTTGCTATAATATCGTAAACTTTATTTAAAAAATGAGTATGTAAAAAATATTCTATCCTGTAAAGTTTCTATTACTTAATAACTAACTTCTAATTGCATCTCTTTGAAGTAAAATGATATGCATACATAGAGAAACGTTGACTTCAATATATTTTAAGGCGCAGAGTTAATCGCTTTCAAATTATCAGTTAAAATCCGTACAAGTACTAGATACGGGTTCGTCGAACGCATTAAAGCAATAAATTCAATCATTCGATAAAACCGCTCGTAAACCCGTCTCCTTATAAATGGTCAAGTCGCGACCATTTAAGTCTTCATAAATCCGTGAAAAGAAATTCAACGTATACACTATGGTTGCATAGGAATTCAATGGACCACGAATTCGCTTTCCCTTTTCCTCATCCATCGACGTTGCGTTGTTATATCAACGTCGAATTAATCGGGCATCGTGCGCATTCACGAGGAGATCCAATCGAACCAATTAAAAGGAGCCGCATCGGTCGTAAGAACGAAGACTTAAAAATTCGCGGCTTCGACGAAAAATATCGAATCGATGGTATCGGGAGCACCGGGAACGGGCTTTCTGTTCGCGAATACCCAATTACAATGGTCAGACACCGTAACTATCCAACAATCTGAGCACCATATGTAGGAGACAGCCTTAACGTTTCCCCGGGAACCTTTGATTCGGCCCGATTCTTTATCGGGCCACCGGTGTTCCTGTCCAACGTTCTCTCCCTCGCGATGCTCCTTTTGTAGCAGCCGACGTTTCCGCCTATTGTTGCGTGTACACCGTGCGGAATCATCGAGCCACGGAGCAATTTCTCAGTTTCCCCGTAGGTAGACACAGACCGTGCCAGAGCAAAGCGGAGAGCGCGCACTCCGTTCGAGCAGGAAGTTTGCACAGAGGTCTGCAGCTTTGCTCTACGAAACGTTTTCGGTGGAATCGTATCGTAGATGGAGTTTGCAGGGAATAGGTAACGTTGGACAAATTATTGATACGTTAGACGAATTGCTGAAACGATCCATTGTACGCATCGTGTGGACGAAAGGGGAGAATGGTTTGAATTAAAACAGAATCGGTGATCAGTTGGTGAATGAAATCGTTCGCGGAAGAGCTACCGTGAATAGACGGCATTGTTTCCGATTTGGATGGAGGATGTGCTGGATGAAGGCTAAGATCAAGAGTGTATCACGGATTAGCGTTTGAGTATGTTGAATGAAAAATTCATTGCGTATGTACTTGAGACGCCTTGAAATAGTTTGCCGCATCGAGTACTGAGGCACTTTTGATATAAATAATTGTCATCGATGGTGAGGAAATATTCGACGATATGAAATGCTTGATATATTATGATAAATATTCTCGTGATTAAATTTAGTAATTATTTGTGAAGATAGTTGAAAGGAAAGGAAAAACAAATTATTTCGTTAGAATTGATATATTAGAATTTGATAGTAATATTTTCATACGTGTAATACGTGTTAAAGAGTTTGCCTCGCTGGGATTAAAATATAAATAGTTACAACGCAGCTCTTTTTGAAAATACACGATCGTATTTTTGCAGTCATATCAATGTGCTATTCGAAATTAATTAAATTGCTAATTGCTTTCAAGAATAAAAAATCAAATATGCATATAGATTAATAACATATATATATATAGTTATTTCCACGTGTCGTAACTGTTACCATTTTCATCGAAAAAAGAAACATATTTGACGCGTGATATAAAGTTTAAATTACTCGAAATTGAATATATCAAAAATACACGTGTATCACAAGGACTTATGTGGTATTTAATAGAATGACAAACCTGCTGAAGCTATTTACAAATATCTTCATTATGTCCCATAAATATTCGAGATGTATTACTTTCGAAAACACGATCCCTAAATACTTGGAAGCAACAGGAGCACCATAAAAATACCAATAGCTTGGAAACAAGGTATCTCGTACTGAAATCGCACCTAAAGTTATGCCCCGTCTTTCACAAACTGCTCTTCGCAATGACTAGAAATTGCCTTTTAGCACTTGGTGCTAATACCAGTTACATCACATTAAATATCCGTCAAGTCGGTTTATCTTTCAACTTGGGTTGTAATTCATACGCGAAAACCTTACCGAACTGTATCGTATTATTACCTTGGAAACAACTCGTAAAACGTAGAAACCGTAAAACGTGGTCGTTTAAATGTGTACTAACAATAAGTTTAACGTTTTGGCTCGATGGTAAAAATTGCGAAATCCCGGCGGTCGCGTCGACAACTTCCTTGACAGCAGGCATTCGCGTTGAATCGCATTTCTGGAGTCTGCAGCCGTAGCAACACGACTGAAACGTAAACGTGGCGAACAATTCTAATCTCGCAGACTGACGGTTCGACAAGGTGCTGTGCACGTCGTTGCCGCGAGTCCAAACACACGAGATGGCTCGCTTCTCTTCAGAGGAGTTAGTTTATGGAGTTGTTGCTATTCATTATCACCGTCACGGGCCCGAATGGCTCGGCTGTGTCTCGACGGATGTATTAGCGAGTGCTTAAGCGAACGCACGAGTTACACCATGACGTTAACAAAGGGTAACCGAGCACCCTTTTATTACATCGAGCTCGTCTTGTTTAAGCCCGTGCGTAAGTAATTTGCTTTAATGAATTTGCATCCTCTCCCGTTGCGAGGCGCACGCGTACGTCGTTTTCTTCATTCTCTCTCTCTCTCTTTCCCTTTTGTGTTTTCTCGCGAGCCTTGGGTCATATTGGATTAGCAACGTCTTCGAAAGGCAGTCTCGATTTATGACCGACTCTTTGTTATCTCGCGAGATAATCGACGAAGAAAATAATGCCTGCCAAAGCGACTTTTGTCTATGGTACTCGTGACGTGAATGGATCTTGGGTGTTGGATCTTAGCATTGAAAACGTCCAAAATAGAAGAAATTGAGTTTGGCTTCATTATGCGAACAGTTGGTAATTATTCACTACGTCTAAACAATTATCTTCGTCTGACTTTATAAATTATAGTATTCGATTTAATCAACACTTTTAAAATTGTTTAGCTACTTTTAAATGACTCTAAATTTTATATTTATAAATTATTATTTCGCTACGGTCGCCCCTTAAACTTTCAAACGCTCGATATCCCTGAACGTCGATCAAACGATAAAACAGAATTGGAGGGAAAAGCGCGACAAAACGGGCACGAAATTACATCGCAGCGTTGGACAAAGAGGCAACTTTTCGCCGGGACGACGCGACGCGAGAAAAAGGTAAGCCAGCATCGAATTACTCAACCCCTCCTGCATGGTCGAGCACCGTTCTGCAAATTCCATTGAATTCGAAGCACGACTTCCGGGTTCGCCGCGCTTCAAAGGTGCACGCCCTTTAAAGCAAGTCGATTTTTAATTTTCAATCGAGCGCTGAGCATCCATCGCCGATTAATTCCCTGAAAGAGGAGACAGAGAGAACAGAGAGAAGGCGATAGAAAAAGAAGATAGAGAGAGAGAAAGAGAGAGAGAGAGAAACATAGCGTGGAACGAGAACAAGGTATGACTTTCGTGGATAAGACGACGAAGCCACGGCACAAAAGAGCCTCCGCCTCAAAGAGCGGTCTTTGTAATCGACTGGAGCCATCGGCAGGGAAACGAACTTCGCTTGTACAAAGAAAGTAATCTTGTACGGTGTCTCGGTGGAAAAGGATCCAGTCGTTGGCTGGCTGGTTGGCGAACCGCACAAAGTTTTCGCTGGGAAAAAGAGAAAACGGGACCGAGGACCGCCGGAGGAGGCGGAATTCGCGACGGATCCCCCTTTGTAATTGGCAAACGGTCCCGGATGAAGAGCGCCACGAATAAGTCGTTCGACTTTGATAGTTCGCTGCAACTTTATGACTGCCGAGCTGAGAGCCGCACCGTGCACACCACCAATAGGGAATCCTATCGGGTACGTTTGCGTCTTTGTTAGCTCCGGCTCAACGGAAATATCCTGACGTCTCGGAATTTCTTTGCTGGAATTTCCCTGGAATTCTCGAATCGAGCCGGCCTGTTCTTCGCGGTAACCGCGTGCCAATTTATATTCATGCTCGTGCTTGTATTGTATGTCCAGGAGATGTTGAATGGATTGAACGGGCAAAGGTTGCGATGGAATTTTTCGCCACGCGACTTGTTTCCTGCTTTATATTCTCGGAAAATTGTTGGGAAATGTTGGACAGAGTTACATTTTACGTACACATTTTAACTTTTATAGAAACCTGTTACGAATATATTACGTATGTTGTAGGAAACGTTATGAAGTTTCATTGGCAGTGTAATGAGCAGACTGCTGATGTTTATGCACTTATAGAAAAATTTTAATATCTAAAAATACATGCTATATAATACATAGAAATGTATAGAAATATGTGAAATGTCCAAAGTGAAGTATTTTTTATAATATTTAGAAGATAAAATAAAGTTGTAGTTCGATTCGAAATTTGGAAATATTTTATTAATATATATATATATATATATATATATATATATATATATATGCCACGCATAAAAGTTTTGCACGATAAATGTTCAAATATTTTTACGAGTACGTATTGACCATGTAGATGTATTGCCATTGCATATAGCGATTAAATGCTAAATAGTTCATTCAATTTTTACTCTTTGTGAAGACTTTAGTATTCCTGTCAGAGAAGGATCTTCTACAACTTTATGTGTAGTACTCATAGTATTTTTGAATTTTTATCGTACGAACGAATTTTTCATGTTGAATAAAAGGCGCGCTAAATCCTCCTTACTGGGATGAATGGCGCTTTAATTAAGAACCTTATATGAAATTTAAATTTTTAGTACGATGAATAACTTTCGTTCAGATTCGTTTTTAAAATAATCCACGCAATTAGAAAGTGATAGGCACAAAAAACCGTCATCTTCATAAATCATTCGTATATAACATAACGTTATTTTAATTGTTATTCAAAAACAATTGGTATTCGATGCATAAGGAGTTTTATATGAAACTCCATTGCTATATTTATATAAATATGTATATTTTCGGTAAATTAATTTAAAATAATTTTCAATAATCATGTGGATCACGTGGCACAGTTATTCTTAAGACAGTATTGCTTCTTTAGGATTTATATTTCTCATTTTAGAATTCGTACGCATGAGAGGATGCTTTCTGTGTTGCAGCAAATAGTAGGAAAATTGCAACGAGCTGGTAAATTTTGCAGGTGCACGTACAATTATTTCCTCAGAGCGAAAAGCATGACTCGATGTTTTTCTTACATATTCCGCAATTAACAAACTGTATAAATAGTTCGAAGAAATAACAATTAAAACTTCCAACCTCCAACCCTTCGTTTCGCGTTAATTCTGGAAAAACTTTCGGCTTCGTTAAGCGGAGAGACGTTCTACGCTCATGCGCTTAATTTCTCGATGGAGGATGATTAATTGCAGATCTTCTAGTCGAACAGATTATAATTTCAAATTTCATTCAAATTACTTTAACAATTTTCAATTAAAGAATCCTAAAGGACGAAAGGATTATCATTTAGTCTTTTTCCAAACGTCGGATTATCGAACGAGAAAGATAACAAATTGAAGCAGAGAGAATAAAAATGATTCGAGTGTGGAAATTTGAACGAGCAAACGACGTCAAGTATTTTCGACGTTTGACAGTAAAGGAATTAAGGTCGCAACATTTTCATGCTGTGAAATATCGTCGACGAAACTCTCGTGCTACGTACTGTACTTGACGTGTAAAACGTGTTCTGGTTCTAGATTACGCATACATATATACACACACACGATGCACGGATATCGTGCACTCCCGATAATTCCGAGGATAATTCGATTTTCTCCGAATTGCCGAGCTTGCTCCGTTCAAATTGAATTTCTATTAATAAAAACGGATATCGGTCGCTTGTGTGTACACCCACCCTCCGCACCCTCCGTCTTCTCCTCGCTAATTCTTGGCTTTCTCCGTCCTTCTTTCGATATTACCCCTTTTTCCTGAACTCGCAATTTTTCTCCGCTGCTGCAACCACACCTCTTTTTCTTTCTTATTTCCAATTATTTTTACTTGTTACCTCGTGACTCTGTTCACCGTTTATTCTCCCAACATCTACATACATTTTCATTTCGTTGCTACATCCCTATATTCCTCTCTTTTGTTCCTTGATATTTTTCTCTGCTTTTTAACTTCCCGCAATTCTCCTTACCCTTTCCGACCAAATTTGCTTGCTGTCGGTTTTCTTCGTTAGACCCTTATTTTCTTAACAACCACTATTGCGTTTTGCCCCGTCGTTCCCCTCGCTCCAATCTTTCTTTATCCAACATTCACGCGTATGCTCACGATTTTCACTTATTTTCCTCCGTCTCCGCCCTTTCCACTCTCAACCGAACCTTCCTCAGCCCCTTTGATCTGTAGTTTCTTCTTACATCGCCCGCCACAATGCCTTTCTTCATTTCCAATTACTTTTACTAGCCACCTCATCCCTCTTCACCTTTTCATTTTCTCAATTTCTGCCTCTCGCCCTTCTTCTTCTTCTTCTTCTTCCTCGTCCTCTCTTCCTTACTTCCTCTTCTTAAAGTCTCTGTCTATTTGTTCTCGCGTTTCCCAGTTTCTTCCTCGCCTCGTTCGCCGTAACTTTCTTCCTTTTCCTCCGAACGCCCACTCGCAGTCTGTTCCTTTCTTTTACCTCCTCCCCGAGAGCCACCACCCTCTTCTCGTCGTTCAATCTCCCTGTCATCCTGCCAGTCTACCGCGACGTATAAATTTATTGCTCTCATTAACTTGAAATATGGCATCGAGTACGCTCAAAGTTTATGAACGTTAATGTGACCGCGATGAATTAGACCACAGGCCGGTCGTCGTTCAGGCGATGCTAGCCACACTAACACCCCTGTTCCATCGAGGAAATCCCATTTGACGAGAGTACGATCCACGGAAGACGACGGGGAAACATCGTCTCCGGTACTGTTCCTCCAACATCAATCGGACCATCGATGAGCTTTTCCAGTAACAATTTCAAGACGATTCGCTCGTTTTCGATACGCTTGGCCTTACTGTTTCGTTTCCATTTCAATTGAATACCACAGGAAAAAAGCATGATACATTTTTACCGATTTTTCTTTTATTTTAATGTCACCTTATAGCTAAAATAGAATATTTTAGTACGACGAGATGCAAGATTATGGCGATGTAAATCAGAGTTTTGAGAATCCGCAGTTGGCCGATTATATCAATATTTAAAGATATTATCGCATTAGTTTCATAACTAAGTATTTAGATTCGTTCCAAACATTTGGACAAAGTAAAAAAAAAAAACTCTACTGTAAAAGAGAATCATGGTAATTAATTTATAAATTAGGGAAAAGATGCAAGAATTGATACAACGTATAATGAAGAATAACGTAGCATGCGTAATAGATAATAACACGATATAAAGAATAATAACGTAGCATCTTTGTATCTCACTAATTACTCGAAAGTGAATGCAAGAGAAAGGAAAATGATATATATTATCACCATTATATTGCATTATCATGTATCTTCGTGTTCGTATCTATGTTTTACATGTATCTATGTACCGATCATAATTGGATTCGAACGATTAAACGCAAAGCATGCATGCACATTTGCAAAATTGCATGGAATAAGCTTAAATAATATTATCACTTTCGAAACGGCTGAGATCGTAGCCGGGCCATTCATATGCAAATACTGCGAGTTAACAGATGCTACCTATTTACGTGTAATCATCCGTATTCAGCTGCCAATTACGTGGATATTTTCCTATAAACGACAGCTCGACGCTGCGCAATTATACTTCGAACTTCCATAGCCTTCTATACTCTTAACGGACAGGCGGATCTAAAAGCGCTAATAAGAAATAATCACATTTATGAAATTAAATAGTCACGCTCGATACACGCGCGTATTCTCTTCTATTCAAGCTTCGATCATTTTCTCTATTCGAGAATGTCAACGATTCGCTTGGAACATAATTCAACTATAAACACGTCGACGAGACCGATTTACGGGGACGTTTAAAAACGCATTAGCTCGCATCAGGCCAATGCGACCAAGCGACTTGTCACTCGACTAGTTTCGCCAGTGCCATCGACGTCGATTACCTCTTCCAACGGTTTCCCGACAACGGATTGGTTTTCATTATCGCCTCGAAGCTGCCATTGGAAAATTGCATTTGGACCGCAATGGAAGTATACGAAAAGAATCTGGCACGAGTAAATGCAGCCGTCACGGATGTAAATAGATTTATTTGATTATCTGCGCTGTAATTCCTCGAAGGGCCCGCAGGCTCTGGCAGTAGGAGAGAAAGAGCCGCGCTGTCGGTCGACAATTAAATTTCCTCTACAAAACGGTATTAAAAACGGCGTGGAAAAGCCGGCGCAAGTGACCCGTGAAGCGATCGTTAATGCGATTTCAGTTCCGTTCGGAGGTTATCTCTCGAGAGAAGAGAAAGAGAGCGGTGAAAGGACATGGAACGAGGAGAGTCAGAGGGGTCGGAGAGGAATGGGCGAAGGTGGCGCGGCAGCACCCCCGCGGCTGCATCACGAGGGGCTGCATCGCAGCGTATTGAGAGAGCATGAGTAGTAGAGAGGAGGGCATTGCCGGGGACACTTGAGGTGAATGTTTTGCGAATGGTCGGTAGATGTCTGGTTTGCTCGAGGCTGATATCGACCTGGGTCTCGAGTCTGGAGCCGCCGCCTTCGACCCCCTCTACTGTTCTCTACCAACACACCATCACCGATTCACCACCGGAACAGACTGACTCTACCACCAGCGTATTCACCGGCACCGACATCAAGAGGCTTGCTCTTGCACCGCTCAAAGTTCATGTCCGTTTCATATGTCTCACCTCTCGTCCCTTCACAGATTCCTGCGTTCCATCTCGCTCTCCTGCGCGTCGACCCTACGGCGATCCGTTTCTTCCTCCCTCGACACCCTCGCCGCTTTGTCCCTCTCTTGGTTGCTTGTCCGTTCTCGTTGCTCTGCCTCGTCCCGACGTTTCGCTTGTTCGTCTCCGCCGTGAACGTCTCTCCTTTAAACTCCCGGGACTTGCTTGGCCCAGCCTGGCCGCCAGCTTTTCACCCCTTTCCAAGCCTCGACTTCAACCCCGTACCCGTTCGATTTATTCCTCTGTTGCTCGTAAAGAAGAGGTTCCAGACCCATTCTGATACGTGGTCGATCCTACCGCGCTCCTGCGATTTGATCCTTTGGATTCTGATTCCTGTGCGATTCCTGCGAGACCTGGATTGAAATCGAACGGTGGTAGGGGGGATTTAAAGTGCACAGTCGAATTGATTCTCGAGGACAGAGCCAAAGGCGGGGGTTCCGGATGTCAGCCATGACTGCGTAGAAATTGATTCCGAGTTTCATTGTTCCTTGCTAGAAATTATCACAGGAATAATGGAAATTAGAAAATAAACGAAGAAAGGATCGGGAAGCTTGGGCAAATAAGAAAACAAAAGGGAAAACAATTTCTGGAGTATTTCACTGTTAATTTCGCTTAAATTTCTCTTTTCGTTTGGCTAACACTCCTCGTTTCAAGTTCATCGAGAATGTTTCCAAGGCAACATATGATCAAAGTAAATGATCCGTGAGAGGCAGCTGACGGCCTATCAATTAATGAAATCTTGCCTCTTTAACACCCCGTGTGTGGGTCGACCCGTCTCATCTCCATGGTCAGGAATCGTCGTTGATCCGGATCGACGGTGATCTATAGTCGTCGTTCACAGACGACAGACACGGGCGATGTTAGCTCACCTGTAGTCGAGAGCGAGCGGAGATGAGCGCGCATAAACCAGAAATGTCGTGGAGCGGGACAAAACGAGACAGGGTGGAAAGGTACAAGCTCGTATAGGATACTGCTAAATCCTGCCGGTGGCCCCAGTTTGTCCGTGTAATTTATGACAAGCCCGAGATAGAGAGCGAGAGAAATGAACAGTGAGTGAGTGAAAGAGAGAGAGAGAGAGAGAGGTAAAGAGGAAGAGAGAGGAGACAAGTAAGAGGGTGAGAGAGGGCGGGAAAGGGATGTGCAGAAGGACGGAGACAGCAACAGTAACAGTCTGCTTCCTCCCGTGAAATATAATTCCCGGGCACATTCACGGTTGGATAATCCACGTTCGCTTTGCATGAAAACTTATTACGCCGCCGGTAGCTTGGCCAGGACCGAGCCATTGTCGGCCTTTCTCTTCCGTGGCTCTCTCCTCTTCAGCGTCGAGCATGACAAGAGCAATTACACTTTTAAATTACGTTACACGATATTAAGCCCTTCCTTTTCTTTTCTTTCTCTCCTTGCCGCCTGGTCTCCTCGTTTCTACCACGTTTTTATGTGCTCCACTTCTTTCTGCTACTCGTTCCCTCGTATATTTCCGCCTAGTTTATCCAGGTTTCTAAATTTTCGGTCGTACCGGTAGACTATCTTGTTACTTTCTCTGCTCCGTTCTGCGGATTTGTCTGGCATACTTGCCCGACGTTCGTTCGTTCGCTCCCCGCTGCTTTTATTCCAGCCCGTTCACCGTGCTTTCCTCTGCGACCGTTTCTCATTGTCACCGATTGCTTTTTCACCGTTGTCATGCGGTCGCTCCGTATTCAACGGCGAACGGCTGTCAACGGTAGCCTGCCTTCGCATTGTTCCACAGTTTTGCGCACCGTACTTTGTAGATTTATCGATATCGTTTTGATTCATTCGTTTCACGAGATTCTTAACGACTCGCTGCCTTCCATTCCGCGATCGTTCGTCCCGATGTAGATCTAAGATCCCTCGGCAGTCCGCATGAAATACTTTTTCACTTTCTTGCCTTCCTGCGATATCCCTCTTTCCCCGCGCTTCATCCTCGCTTGGACGGAATAATAATTACCTTTTCACCACCAACGCGAAGCGAAACGAGGGAGGGACGTTTTAATTATTTTATCGCGTGACCGCCGACCGCGACCTCTACTCTTTCCTCCTCCTGCGCTCCCTTGTTCTTCGGAGCCTCGCGGAATTGGATATCGCGATACGCAAATGTGACTGACGTTTCATTAAATATCGTCCCAACGATGCCATTCTCATTCGAATTGCAAACGCTACGATCGGATGTTGCGTTCGTTCAGCGAACAATGGCCAACAATCCGTCTAATCGGACGAGTTTGGATGAATGGTGGAAAGAATCAGGAAAATATCAATGACAGGATTGATCATTGTTACGGCTTCTGTACGTTTCGTGAGATCGACTATACGTAGCGAATAATTAAATTCTACTATAATCACATTCTATTTTTAATAATTACGTTCTATTATTTACTAACTTAAATTTATTATGCATCGAAGTAAACGCTAATCTAACGTTCCAACCCTGTCAACTTTTAATAGATATCTAAATATATTCCATATAGTTAACTAGAATTGAAACGCTATAACGAAGATAAGTAAACGTAATAATTAATTCGTATCGTCAAAGACATTTGCTTGTTTTTAATACTCAACGACAGAAACAAAAACTCTGGTAGCGGTCGCTTTGATCGGTTGGTCGAGTCGCTTCATTGATTCTATTATCGATATATAATGTTCAAACAAAGTAAATATATAAATCCTGCAGAAATAACCAATATCTTTTCCGCTGCAGTAAACTTTTGAGACGGTCAAGTATTTCGAACAAGAATCGGCCTCGACATACGTTTCCTGCATCATCGAAGTAATCGTGATCCAAATACACGAAGTAATTTCACGGTTGAACGTGAACCGCGAACGGGCGGTTGCGCGCGATTCGCCATTACCTCGATTTATTAAGGATACAGCGAACAGGGGACGATTTTTCACGGTCTGCGAGGTTCGAACGCGTTTAATCCGCGTTCACCGAGCTCCGGGGCGAGCGCACGCGAACAAACTACCCTTGAAAATTCCACATTTTTCGGTGAAAGCGCCGGCCGAAATCCGCGCGATAGAAGCAACCGGAAACACAGAGCGAGCGCAGGACCCGAGCGTAGGAGTGGGTGGAAGAGCAGAGAGAGAGCCAACGTTGCACGTTTTCTTTGACGCTGCTGGCCCTAATAAATCAGGGAGAGACCGAGCTCTGGATACACGATTGTACGCGGAGAGCACCGGGGGACGCGTGCACCGGGTTATTCGTTGGCTCGTTCCACCGGTATTTCCGCCAGCTATTCAATTTGCGGCCGTTTCGCGCCCCGCCGCCCTCTACCTCCTGGACAAATGATTTCACGCTGGAGTTGCTCCCTCTACGGGTCGTAGATGTCCCACGTTTCGGGTAAATTTAGAACGAAATGGATGGAATTTCGAGGAGCAGCCACACGCGCCACCGATCGATTCTCCTCTTTTCTGTGTACCCTGTCGTCGTTGACCATATTCGCAGATTTAGTTTCACGGTTAAGGATGACTGGCGAAGCTCAAGGGTGGCCGGTGAACCTCGTCCGAGAAACTGCATTATTGGCTTGTGTGCCTCTCTCCATGGAGGGCCATTTGAAGTTGAGTATTGCAACTTTCACGCGTCGTTAGGGACCCCCTGCTATATTTTAATTATGAATTAACTCTTGCTTCGTGCTATGACTTTCTCTTATCGTTTTATATACGTAGTTGTATGTACCATCGAAATTCATGTAAATAGCTCGGTTATTTCTTGGCAAATTATAATACGATTTGATTACCGAATTACGAATGACAAGGTTGATAATGATTTTAGTATTTGTCGTTATATGTTACAGATCGAAACGAAGATTTTTAATTCGTAAATTAACTTGACCAAATCTAATGAATAACTTACAATACTAATCGGAGATCTTATAATTAGCTGAAATATCGTATAAACATCACTATGTATTATTCTCGAATTTTTCTGGAGTTCTACTCCAAAAATGCCGCGTGTCTTTGATTTTACGTAATCGATTGCAAAAAAAGAAAAAAAAATAGAACGTTTAATTTGAACTAAAATAGTTCATAAATTCTAATTAACAGTCGTATATTTTACTGTATTGCAACAATTCACATTCAATACGTCGCATTTATAATTTCCCTCATATTCGAAAATACGTTTGACACAATTGACGGAACTCGTGATCAAAAAAGGGACCCATAATCGTCGATTGATTCGATTGGCGGCCGGTTTTACGGAAGAAAACGCAATTTACACAGTTTGCGTACGACAAATAGGGAAGGTGTGCCCCGTGTTAAATCGACAATATTTGTCATATCGATGCAGATGAAAGGTGACAGCCGTAATCCATTATGCACTGGATTTCTAAATATCGCTTTGTCCAGGATATCAATGTCCTGCACGCGAGCGACGATTTATAATCCAATGATATCCATCACTCCGGGCCGGACATTAACACGTGTATCACGTGACAGTTGAAACTCTATGAAATTCGATAAAACTTCGCCGATATTCTCCGCATAAATTTCGGAAACCGCGGCAGACGCGCGAAATATCACATTAAATCCGTATATAATGAAACCTCGCCGGGCAAACACGACCGGTCCTATTTGGAATAATTTGCTCGCATTTATGATACAACATCCAGGAATTACGCATTCGTAGTAAATATTTTCGTATCGCTAACTGGCAGCGTATTTAATGGTAAACGTCATGGTGAACTTTGTATTTATTGAATTTTCGACAATTTCCCTTGTAATTTACATTCTCGTTCCAATTTACATCTGTTCTCGAAAGGTTGTTTATATAATACGATAAATTAAATTATGCGAAACGAATAATCGATGTTTACAAAATATGAGAAGGGTCGGAACTTTCCGTCCTATAAAATATATCAAAATTTTGGTAAAGCTATTTATATAACAGTATGAGAAACAAGTTTGTTTGGACGATAAGCTTTAATTGCGAATGCTTTATGAAAAATTATATTGGATAGGGAAATTTTTGGGAAATGATTATAAACCGATAACAATTTGATCTACTGTAATTTTAAACAGTAATTTTAAATACTTCATCCGATTATCAATTATGATTGAAACATTTTATTACGACCATGTAGATACGATTAAACTTTTATTCAACGCAATCAAAGATTAAATTAGGTATTAATCATCGATCGAATTTATAGTCAACTATTAAAATATTTTTCGAGTCTAGTTGTTAATGGAATTCATCTAGCACCATACGCATTTACATACATCAGAGAGAAGTGTCATTAAAGTCTAATTAAAAATCGCTTCACGATTGATGATTAGCGATTAATATACATAATTGTCAAGCGACGACTAATTTCATTAATCAATTACATAAATCACGAATTTTTATGACTAAGATCTTTTAAGTCTAAACATTAATAAAAATTATAATCGGCTGACGTTCAATATTGATTTACAGAATAATTAGGCAACTAACAGTGTTTCCAATAGACATATCGTTAATTCCCATAACGTAATGTTCTTCACAAACTCATTACAAGTAATTTCTGTAAACGTATATGCGAGTATAGCTATTTTAAAGCATATATAATGTGTGTACACTGGCTAAGAAAAGTATTTGCACGTATCCTAATTTTTTCTTCTAGAAAACTAGAAAAGAAAAAACTGCTCTTACTCTAAACTTAGAAAGAAATCGAAACTAATTTTTTATAGGATCATTAGGATCATTAGTATTAATAGAAACGTAAAAGAATACAAGGAAGAGAGAGAGAGAGAGAGCCTCCTAAATGTTTATTAGAAAATATTTATCGCGCATCAAACGCAGCGAATGCGTTTCAAAAGTTTGTTTCAGAGAATTTTTTTTTTCCAATTTCGTTAGTCACTGATATTTTATTCGAGCGTTCGGCGAACAATAGCCAGAGCTTTCGGCGTTAAAAGCGTGTGTCGCAACGCGAAGTCGGATAAACGACAGACATTGTGTCCGCCAGAGACGAGTGTTTTTTCATTTCCACGATTCTCTCTCTCTCCCCCTTTCTTCCTCTCTTGTTGTCTCTATTGCTCTCTGTCGTTGCCCGTGCCGTTTGCATGGCGCCTTTTGTACGAGCGGCATCGTAGCTCGTTCGCCTTCCCGTTAATCAGGAAATAATGGATTCGAGACGACAATTTATAAACGAACGGCAACAAAGCACAATGCTAATCTCACTGTGGAATTGCCGCATCGAGTTGTTGCGTGCGTTCGTCGCCAGCGCGATGGAAAATGTGTCGCAACGTGACACGCGGAGATATGAAAAACAAATGAGAAAAATATCGGGGGAAAAAGAAAGAAGACATCGAAATAAAAGCGAGAAGAGAATATGGATACGGTAGTTACTGTACACGCGATGTAATATTCGTTGTCGTGACGGTGGAATTGTTACGGAGGTAGGGAAACCTTGGCTTAGACAAAGATCTTTGCAAATTAAACACTGATAAATGGCTCGATTAAACAATGTTTCACGTTTTATCGCGTTTTTCTTGCAAGTGCTCCTCTCGAGGAGAATACTCGTGAACAGAACACGAAGAGCTTTGGGAAAGGGTTTTTAATTAAAATTGTTCAGCACCGCAGTCGCACGAACAGGGCAATGAGCATTTCGTTCTGTATGAATATATTCGTAGTTTTAATAATAGCGCGTTCCGTAAGGCCTTCTGTGCATTTAATTTCGCTTCACGTATTATATATGTGTCTGCATATATATATATATGCTTAGACATATATGTATATATATATTTTTTGCTCCATCTCTCTCCTTTGCCTCGGAGTATTTCAGCGGGGTTTCTTCTCGAATCAAATTTACGAGTTTCAACGAATTCGCTTTATTTCTCGGATTGAATGCAGCTCGTTGAACGTACGCCGTTCGAGAAAAGATTGAAGTAGCTTGTCCTATCCAGCGTGAACAATTTTATCGCGTCGTGCGCGCACCTATGAAATATGGGAAGAGGACCGAAACGGAAGAGATAAAGTTAGAAATAATCGAACGTTCGATTTGATCGAATAAAATTTCAGGAATTTATAAATTTGATTTTTCACGATTCTTGATAGCGAAAAAATAATAAATAATCACTTTTATGCAAAGTATTATATCGAGTCTTTAAAAAAAACAGTGTAGGATAGATTATAAAATAAAATAAATTGCAGATAGTTACTTTGAGAAAAGATAGTAAAATGAATATATAAAATGATAGTAAAAGAAATGTTTCCCTGGAATTGACGCGTTTCTTTTATTCGTAATCCCCGCAAGTTAAGTAGCTCACGCTCATGTTTTATAATTTGAATTTGAAGCTTCGCTCTTAATAAAATAAGAAAATTACAGTTTCTCAGTCTTGCGACGCACGGTTTTACAGTTTTGCATCGCACGCGTTGCGTGTATATCAAATAAATTTATTTAGCGTCGATTTGCAAAAGATGTATCGGCTGCATCGAATATCGTGTGTCAAATTAAAAGTCAGTAGCCGATCGACGGAAAATGTCGGAAAGCGACGGGGAAAATCCAATTCCACCCCATCGCTGTCGGAAGAAGGGAACGACTTTATCTCAGGTGCACGACGCGACGTGGTGTGAGACTTTTTATCGCTTCCATTGCGATTCTGTTCGCTGCTTGGTTTTCCAAGCGACGCGACGCTGCGAGGAGATCGTAAAGGCCCCGGTAATCCGGAACTGGCTCGGAACAGACTGTCGTATCTCAGGGAAAAAGGAGCATCGAATTCTGAGTCAAGTAAACGCGAATGTCCCCACGAAATAAGGAAAGGAACGTGTTCCAAAGGATGAGGAAAGGAAAGGGAGGAAGATAGAAAAATCTTTCGCCTATTTGGCATTCGCACGCGTGTATTTCGTTCCGTTTTGTTTGCTTTTGTTCTGTTCGAGCTCCGATATTGTCAAGTGGCAAGTAGACGTCGGTCTTGAATGTCTTTTGGCCTTCGGTTCCTTGAGTCGCGTTTTGCGTGCGCTCCTACAGATAGGGAAATACACCGTTTGCATGCATTTCCCGTTCTGAGCCCGCAATATTTCCGCGGCAAAAGGGGGATACAGATAGGGTGGCTGTGCTTTTCCGTGTTGTCGGACGCGCGTGTGCAAGCGCATCGGCGCATGGAACCGCCTTTCCATACAGGATGGTCGAGACAGATCCGATCGTTTCGGATACACTCTGGTCTCTCTTCGAATCCGTTCAATCGGTATCGTTCATTCTCTCGCCATTGTTGCAGTTTCAGTCGCTCGTGAGTAGACCGCGAATTTTTATGTAAATTCATATTTTTGAGAGAACAATTAAAAGAGTATTTTTTATTTTTAATTAGAAGAGTAAGATTAAGAGAGAAAAATTTCGATAGAGGGGGGAATTGTGAAAAGGGCTTTCACACTCATAAAATTCTAAAGAGGCATCATTCTTTCTGCCGTATGGTATCACGAAAATATAATCGTTTATGGCAGATGTGTCGGGAAGGTTGTAGAAGATGTAGACGAAGTCGACGGTATGCAGAATGGCGACTTGAAACTTTTTTGTTGCAAACGATCGTAACTTCGAAATGAATACGTGAACTCATATATAAAACATTAACTACTTTAGAAGATGTACTTCTTAATTGCAATGAATGATTAAAGAATGTTTGGTAACATCTTTTTACTCTGTTTTGGAAGTGCATATACGCTATATTGATTCTTCTAAAAAAAAAAAAAAAAAAAAAAAGGAAGTGTGTCAAAATGATGGAGTGAGCTTTTTCAGTAACAGGCTTAGTTTTCCAGGAAATTGAATTTGGAAAACCATCGAGAACGCGCATGCACTCGACTAGAATCTGATTTAATGAATGTCGTTGTAGATTTCTCTGGTACTCGCAAAAAATTTATTGCAGATTACAAATTGATGTTACATGAAGGGTAATTTAGTTTACGATTTTTATACTCTGTTAGCTCTTCGCAAAACCGTAATAAATTCTTCCTGTCTTTACATACAAAACTGTATTTACCTTTCAATCTATCAATTGGGAAACACGAATTAATTGACAATTATCTACAATTATGGAACTATCATATAACGTAATGAACATTTTTAAAACTGAAAAAAAATAAGATTGTGTATATATTTCTTTATTATCAAATTTGAATACTGTGACTGAGAACAATTTCTAATCGCGAATTTACGCAACAGGCCAAATCCATTTTGACAGAAGATGCGTGTAACGATGTTCTTTCGTTGAATGTCTTGTAAAATCGGTTTTGCATAATTCATGATAGGATAACTTATATAACATTCTATAACAACGTAGATATTTACAAAATGAAGAGCTTGAAATTATGCTGTACTTGATATTTAGTACTATATTTCTGTTTACATCTTTGATTGCAAATATATTATAAAAATAACTGTATCAAAATATATTGTAAATAATGACAGCAACAAGAAGTCCATAAGAAAAAATAAATTTATTAATGAAGTCTTAACAGAAACGAAGATTCGACATATCTCCTTTACGTAAAAAAAAAAAAATATATAACAAGTTTCGAACAATGCGTTCAATTTATTGAAAATCCTTATTGCAAACAAAGACTCTGCTAACTCTCCCCTAGCTAAATGAGTAAATACACGTAAAATTGCTTTTCGATGCAGTCCAGAAGATATCGTAGGATCGAGCTATTCAGAACACAAGCATCCCTTCTTTTCATCAACTGAGCCGGTATGCAAATGAAAGGCCTCGTCCTGTAACATTCAGCTATATTTACCGAAGCAAGACGTGGACGCCTATTTCGATACGTTTGTATATTTGACTACCTCATTGTATCGAAAGTATTGATGGACTTGAGAACTCGACAGAAGCGGACCAGGATCCCAACATGTACATATATAGCGGTGTATTGTTAAATTTGAGCCGGGAAGCGCCAGGTCATCAGCCGTGCTTCGCCCCTTCTTCGTCTGCGAGCGCTTAATGGCACTTTAAACGCCCCGACACCACGTGGCATCGCTTTGTGAACAGGCGAAGCTTTTATCACGTGCCACTGCGATTTGTTTGCACCGTGAACAGGATTAAACGCAGACCGTGCAAGTTTATCGGCGTTAATCTTGTGACTTTTTCGCGGCCGTCTGCCCGTTCGTTCAACGCGGCATTTTTCTTGCGGAATATCGAGAGAGAGAGAGAGAAAGAGATAGGGAAAGTTTTTCCCGGTTTCGTGCGTGAGAACAGATAATTTATGGCGTCGAGAGGTGAGACACAGGGTGTTGCGGGGCTTTCACTGAAAAATTGTCCGAAGGTTCGGCGAAGTTCAACGTTGTCGCGTTAACGTGCTTTATGGAAGTTGCGAAACCTGTTTCTTCGCCGAGTTAACGATAATCGTTATTGCGAGCGGAGTTACTGTTTGTCCACAGGATGGATAATCCTAGGTTATGGGGTGATCTTTATAATAATATATTTCTTATGCTACTCAGTTTGTTTCTTACGTTCATTGGGATTTATGATTTCATTGCGCGAAGAATGAAGAAGAAAGAAGCAGTAGAGCGAAGAAAGAAGAAACCTTTGAAAGAAGTTTAATTAAGAATGAAAGGCAACGTTTTTGTTTATTTTCGGTAACGTGTAAGCAGTGGATGAAATTTGTTATAATTATATTCTTTATATCGATAAAAAGATATAAATATCCGGAATGATTTTATCATTCATATTATCGTAACCAAGATCTCTAATCCTACAAAAAGCTGTACTTCGTTAAACAGAAAAAGCTATCCTTTTGATATAATTACTGACCGACTACTATCTTGCACAACATCTTCACCCAAAAAATTACAAATTCCGCAAAACCGGTGAACGGCAAAAACTCACGAGATCCTCGAACTCCAATACGAGGGGAACGAAGTAACCCGTTGATTCGAGCAGCTGCTTGCCACGTTCCCAGTTTTTGTAACTTTTGCCCACATCTCCTTTGTCTTCGAACACCCTGTCCTCGGCCCAATCGTGATCCCGGTATTCGCGTGCATTTCGAATTAATTGAACTGCACCAGCGGTGTCAGGATACAATGTAACATTGTGCTCACCGAGATTAATAATAGTCGTCGCGCGTTGCGGGCAAGGCGAGGGCGTCGGTCGGAATGAAAAGCCACGGCAGGTATCTGGTCGAGGGGACAGAATGTTGGAAACGTGGTCGTCCGATAAATAAATGTTTTTCATGCGGCGATTAGGGCAGGAATCTTAAAAATGCGGCTGGCTTGGAGAGGAGAAACGAACGAGGGAGCTGGGGATTGATTATAATAGACAAGGCAGAACAATAAAATAAACTGTTGCAGTAGGGTAGAAGACAGTCGTTTATGCCTTATGCGGTTGGAAGTTTTTCTTGATATTAGGAGTCATAAACCAAAGAAAGAATTATAACTTTTTCTTTTGTGTGTCTTCTTTAGCGGTAAGCACACTATGTATCGTCAAGATTTAGTAGCAATTTTTATTTTCGAATAGTTCAATAATAATAATAAAAATACTTAATAGTCAAAAGTAGAATAAAGGACATCTTACATTTTGTAAGTTGATTATTTAATGATGAAATTAATAGGGAGAATAAATTATAATATATAAATAATAATTATAAGTAATAAAAATTAATAAGGAGATAGAAATAAATAATTGAAAGAACCAGTTTATATATGACAGGCACGTTTATTTTATAGAAAAAAAGTTTCTTGAATCAACACCAGCATGCTCGGGCGTTGAAGTGAAAAGACTCGCGGATTTAACTCGTAACGATAAATGGTTCACTTAAATCAATAATAAGTTACAAGTTGCCAGATCGTTGATAGTAACTTTAGAGCTACATCATTTACAATGTAAATAGATTTGCGCATGTAGCTTATCTCATATGCAAAAATCACACTTCTGCAACAAACCGTGTTACATTTCAACGTCAAGTTCGGTGAGAAAAACTTCATATCGGACGAAGAACGTCATTACTCTCGGCGGTAAGCGAAACGAAAACCAGAAACGAAACTATTTTCGAGCCAGCCGGTCGTTCAATTTCAGAGAACGAGCTCGTTGGCGATCTACTTAACGCAAAAAGACACCGATAATAAAGAACAATCCGTCTCTGTCTGGCCAATTTATATTCCCAAGACAACGACAGAGCGCCGCGAGCGCGGAATTATAACACGCCGTTCCTTCCAGCTGCAACCGCGGAGTCGGAGCTGCACAACGAAACTATTTCCTACGATTAATATCCGGCCGACTTCCCGTCGCACTCCCCGCCGATCGAACCGTATTTCCCGCCGCGAAATTAACATTTCAATAAAAGCCGAACGTCGTCCCGATCCGGCCGACAATCCAGCGCCAAAGAAATGATGGAAAAGCTGGATTAAACGTAGGATTCAGATCCGCGCTGATAACGCGTACAGCGATACGAATCTCTTCGGGATGCGTCCGGAGAAATATAAGGCAACCGACGAACAGAGAGAAAGAGAGACAGAGTGATAGATAGATAGAGAGGGAGTGGATAACAGAAAGGAGAACTAAAGAGAGACAGAGAAGAAGAGAGAAAGAGAGAAATACGGATACGGAGAAGCCAAGGGGATAGGCAGCGTTGAATTAAATTGCTTTTCAGAGGTATGAAAGTGGTGTTTTACAAGGCGCACGGAGTAAGATCAAGTGCGCCCTGGCAAGCTGCCACGCAGTCTTGCCCCGATAATAAATGCTCATTCAAGAAAAGGAAAGAGCCAGAGGGGGGAGTCGGTAAAGGGACGATGCGGTTCGAGGGAAAGGGTGGAAAGGAGAAGGGAGGGGAAGACTGGTCGGCCCTGAGACGTTTTTCTCGTGTCGTGGTCAAGCTCGGCTGTAAAGTGCAAGTCGAGTCGGCCTCGGTGAGCCTTGCACTTGGTGCTGGATCGTGAGTTCCTTCCTCTTCTTTTTCTTTCTTTTACTTTCCATCCCTTTCGTCCCTTTCCCCCTCCTTCTCCTGCCTCTACCCATTCTTTTTCATCGGCTTCTTCGTTTTCCTCATCGACTCGATAGCCCGATTGTTTTTCGTTGATGCGATTCAATCGCGTTACGACACGCTTTCTTTCTGTCTTTAACAGAGTAACGCGGTCGGTAATCAGTCCCGATTGTCCATTGAATCAGCTAAAAACCACATTGTAGATTTTGTGGAAAATACTGGAATCGGTTGATTATCCGCAGCCGAGGGATTTCTTACTTGAGAACGCGTCTCGATCGCAACGAGCGCCCGAGTATCGTAAATTGGTCGCGGACAGGTTTTATACGATGCCCCGATGGGATTCTTGTTTCGATGGGAATACGTGTGCCGTGTTACTGAGAAGAATAATAGGCACGGAAAATAGGGTTCCGTTTCGTTTTGATTGTTGACAAGTAACGCTCGTTACGGAGTACATACGATCCTTTATTTTTATTTAGTTGAATTGGTTCGTTTTCACTTTAATAAGGCTAGATATGACAGAGTAACCTTATTCTATTCGAGATATCAATAGGATTATGTTAAATTTTCGTTTTAAATAGAATAAGCTTTATTTATGGGACATGAATAAAATATACAATCACTATTCAAACACAGAGAAGAAGCGATGTTTATTATAACAGCAATTCTGTTCATTCGATGTTCAATATAAATAGCTTGTACTAATCATAAGTTAATTATCTCATTTACTTTTCCAAGTTAACAGATACCGCGACATATTGGTTTCCTTATTTTCATTTATTAATAAACAAAAGTTCTCATCAATTCGATCCGACTATTAATTCAATCCAAAAATTATCTACAAACTCGAGTTATCAAGATTCATTTATAAACCTACAGACCTCCAAAGTTCCGCATAGAATTCGAAAAAGAAAAAAGGACAAATTACAAGAAATTATTAACTCAATCCACGAGGACAGCAGTAAAATGCACAAGTAATAAACATTCATGAGAGAAGTCAGTTCTTATCAAATTTTATTTGCATATTTACTTGCTTATAGCTCTCCAAGTATTTACGTACAAAAGCTAAAAGCTAGAGGACTACGAATTGTTATTAATTTCGTAGTAAAATATTTTAAACGCTCGTGCTACGAAAAACGTTGGCTGAGAAGCGCGCAAAGCGTTACGAACATAAAAATTTTTCGTTGCAATTTGTATCGCGGTAGTATGGCGGCGTAAAAGCGTTCCTTATGCGCGCGCGAAATCGCATTTACGGCCGATACGGCGTAATAAAATAGCCGGCCGTTGCTTTTTCTCGTGGGTGTTAATTTCATCCCCCGGTGCACGATCCCCGGGGCCATTCCCCCCGGCTCTGTTCCTTCTCTCGCAGCGCAATTGTTTCCGATGCGCCGATTTAACGAGCTTCCGATACCCCTCTTACTCTATTCCCGGAACCGTGAAATCGACGAGGAGAGAAGGGCAAAGAACGGTGTCGACAGAATTAATGAATTTACTGGCCGATCATTTAATTTCCTCTTTCATGGTCAGGCGTCTGAAATTGCTGAATTTTGTCCACCGTCCCTTTCTTTTGACTCTGACCGGCCAGTAAATCGATTAGACGATACCTGACGCGTCACTACCACGTAAAATCGAGGAGAATTACCAAGCTCGCGTTTGCGATTACCTGATCAAACGGGGAAGACGAATCAGGGAAAAAGAGTAGAATACGCTGGGAATTGGAGCGCGAGCTTCGTGTCACGGTCAACTCCGATCCTTATTTTAATGCGTTCATCGACTTGCTTGATAAGTCGTTCTGTTGCGCAATCGTCGCAAGTTTCCACTTCGTACAGGTTTATCAGGCCATACGTTTGCTGAAGTTTGTCTTTTATCTGATTAAATATCGTTAGTTCTCTTCTTCTATTTTTCTTCCTTTCTTTTGTTAGGGAACGTTCGCAAGTTTAATGTGATAACTTGAAGATGTTGCTGGAAATTGGATTTATATATATATATATACTCACGATTAAACTGTGAATAATTATGCAAATTTATAATTTTATCAATGCAAATGAATTAAAAGATTCAATGTAAGTAGGGTTTAACTTGCTAAATGTTACAGCTAGATTATATTCTGGATATTTTGAGATAGCTTATCCTGGATTCTATACATCTTTGCACTTTCGAATTTCCCTCGAATGTATAAAATGATACGAAAATAATGTAGTTTATCGTCACTTGTTCTTTCTAAGTTTAGCCGAAATTTTTCTCCATTGTGCTACCATGCCTATCTTTTGCTTTTGCGGAATTAAATGTCAGGATAGCTAACTAACAGTACCGTGTCAGATTATTTTAAACAAGTACAGTTGAAATATTTTAAACGAACATAAGTCAATTTAAAACATATAAAAGCTTCAACACATAGTATATATCAACACTTCTTCTATTGTAAAATTCCCCTCTCACCAAATATGTGATTCCGAAAATTCACACGACAATGTTTTTTCTATCTTTGATCATTGACAAAAAAAAAAGTAGATGATTAATAACGAAGTATAACATATTAAAACGAAACATTTTTATCCATATTCCACTGACCTATCTACCAAATGCCCAAATGGATTCCAATAACAGATGCTATGTTAATATTCGACCATATCGCGTCGCCTATGCAAACAAGCTGACTAGTAACTACCACATTAGCAACGAACGCGCGATTAACGTTACGCCGTGTCATGTGCGTCGTGTACCACTAACATACCAAGCGTCAGAAAATCTTTCGATGACGCGATAATTAAAAGGGATCGTGCGCTGGAATTTACGCGGTGTGGCAGTACACGATGATTTATTTGAGAAAGTTGGACGCGGGAGTTAGCTCGCAGGTAAGATCGGTTCTCTAGCAGCGAATGTTCGTTGGCCAGGCAAACGATAAATTTTCCTGTGTACATCGTGGCGAAACACGATGGCGGTGATCTAATTATCGGTGGAAATTGTCCTGGGAGCCGGATGGGCCATCGGCATAACCGGCGATAGTCCGGATCGGCCCGATAGAACGACACGGACGAACGGACGGATTGATGCGTAGGCGGATATACGCCGATCGATTTGATTCTCCACCGTTCTTCTACCAATCAATTCGAGTTCGCAGCTGATCGCTCGTACACGCGCATAAACAGCTTCGAGCCTCGTGCTGCGCGCCTCATATCGAACCGCTTCTCGCAGTTTGCCTGCCGAGAGCTGACTTTATCGTGACGTATCTGTTTTGCCTGCCGTATATTCACCTGCGCCAGTGTAATTCCTGTCAGGGGATTGTGCCAAGGACCGTTTTGACCTGCTGCGATGGCGAGCCGCGTCGCGAAAGTGGTCAATGACAGCACGTGATGCGACCATGGAACCGAATCTGACTGCTTTCCAGTGTATAATATACCATTCGAAAGTTTGACATGGCATTGATGACGATGGATACTGGATGGATAGATATGTTAGGTGTATAGTTCTTAATATAGTAGCTCGCGAAAATGTTCGAATATCAATCGCAAATCCTTTTTTGTAAATAGGCATATCATGTGCATTGTCAAATCCTCAAGGTTCGCTTTTATGACAACAATGTTAGAGTAGTATCGATAGTCCGTAATATCGTTGCAAAGTAGAAGCTCCTCCATGATTTTTAATTCTCTTTCCATTCATCATGGAAATTGATTATGTTAAAGAGGCTGTAAGTCGAATAATGAATCGAATAATGAAGTCGATATGAATACGTAGATACTCGCGTGTTTGGCTGGAATTGTTGAAATTGTACTAATTGGCCAACCTTATTCGTTATTTAGCAAGATCGCACGCGGTGTTCTGGCTTCGATGAAATGTCACAATGGCGTGATTTCATCGTGACCGCTAAGATTAATACCTCACTGTCTTAGCGTACAACGAACAGAGAGAGAGAGAGAGAGAGAGAGAGAGAGAGAGGGCCAGGGAAAAATGTCGGCATTAATTATCGACGTTCAAGCGGTGATTACGCGCGTCGCATACGACCGAATCCTCGGCAGTCCGCGCGCGCGTAGACGCATCTGTGTACGAGATGGAAGTGCATATACATGAAGAGGGGCGGGCAGAAGTGCGGGGCGGCTCCATCCGGTCAGTCCGCATTTAATTAAACTTGCACGATATATCGCGAATATTCGATTATAGACAAATTAGTTTAGTCCCCCGAGCGCGGTTAATTTCACGCGAGACGAGACGCGAGCGCATTGCCATACACATCAAATCGATGGGAAAGCTCGGCTACCTGAAATTAACGTAAAAAGTTTGCGAGACCTTCCATTTCTCTTTTTTTCTTTGTGGGATACAAGCGCGGGATGACGTTATTAAGTGTTTTCACTATACTTAGATCGGTTTTTAGTTCGATCGAATTTTAAAACGGATATTTTAACGACTGTATGTTAGATCTCAGAATTTGTTGTGTTTCTGGTCAAAAATTTGACACAAGATTGCTGAGCAATATTAAAAGTTCAATTCTTTTCCATTCTTTTTATTACGTTTAACCATTTAGAAATTAACCTTTGCATCTTTAGCCTGTTTTTTGTGGTTTAGAATTTGGTGAATATTTCTCGGTTATTTTCACTTCTGAAAAGTCTTATGTCTTATTGACATTCGATAAACGTTTATTACGGTAAATTTCTTCTTTCTTACTATGGTTAATAATAATTGACAATAAGGTAAAGTTTAGTAATAAAAATAGTATTCGCCTGTCCAATTGGAAGAAACTACACTCTACGTATCTGTACGTTTAATACTATTTCATGTTAATAGAAGAGTCAAAGAATATCGAAATGAGTTTTTTCATTTAAATTCTTAATGCATCGAGGACTAGATGTTTTCAAAGTCTTATTTACATTCATATTTTTACGTAAAGCATTCGTATTCCGAACATGGATTTTAATCGAAGTTTCACATTACAAAACGGACAGCAATATAACGCTTGTCAAGATTTAGCGATTCTATTTTTAAAAAATACAAAAAGTACAATATCGAAGCGAGGTATTAACAAAACATATTGTTCTATTTTTAAATAATTCATCTCCGCCGAAATATTGCAGGTATTTCGTTTTTTTTTTTTTTTCTAATTACTTGCTGATATTATTCGTTTCAATCAATCACGTGTGATTGTGACATGCATATAGTTCTGCATAGCATTTTTATTCAACTTAATTTTTGGCATATAACCTTCGTGACGTTTGGTTTTAGCAAATCGTTCGATGCAAATAAGCAACGAATATTGCGCTTTATGCGACAGTTCTGCATTTGATTTTCAAATTGAGCGAAAAGTCGGAAAATTTGAAATTCAAACGACTATTTTCACGCAACGTAATTTTTTTCGATATTGGCATAGAATGATCCCGGTTCTTTTTTTCGTCTCATTATTCCATCGACGCACGTGTAAATGACTACGAACTTTATTATTAAATTTATGAAGACGATGATACTAAATATACGCGTCCACGTAACTCGAAAGAATTATTTGCATCTGCTTTTTTATTTAAACAGTAACACTTGGAATAACGTATAATTACCGAATGCTTTAACGCATGATTTTATCAAAATCTTACATTCCGTTCTCAGTTAATCAGCTTCTTATTACAATTGGCGTGATCTGCATATACCGTGACAGTGATCTTAAACAGATGTTTTTAAAGATTTCAGCGCAGCAAAAAGAAAAAAAGCACAACAAAGAGAAACTCCTACATAGATGTAACACAATGTAGATAATATAGTAAATATGTAGATAGTACATGTTGTAACAATCCGAAGAATGATTACGTACATTCGTCATGCAGAAACGAGCGATGCCGAATTCAATCAAAGCCACGCTTAATAAACCCGACGGAGAGAACAGACACGAGCAATGGTGCACTTAATCCAGCGATCATAATACGTGCCTCCGATAACAGGCTCGGAGGGCTGAGGGATAATCGGTAGAGAGAGATAGAGTGCTTGCAAGGAGGTGATTCATAGTCGCCGAATAATTTCAACCGGGGAAGACAATAAGCTAAGTGGCGGCCGGGGCTGCGAGGACGCCTTAACGTTATTAATTAACCGCGCAATTGAGTGAAGATTAATCGGTGGAAGGAAGAAGACGAGTCGAGGCAAGGCTCTGGTTCGACGGTGGTGCACGCGGGGGTTGCTGGTTTCGAGCGAGCAGGGTACGCGGAACAATAAGATCGCTGTGTGGGATAGCGGAGCATCGCTGAGTCCGGCGATAATTTGAACGCGTGTCAATTTGGCGACGGTGCTTCCCGGTAATTATACTTTCCCGTTGTCATTAAGCGTCTCCAGGGACGCGTAGACGACAATTTATCCCGGAAACACAGCGCGAAGTAGCGTACCGCGCGCGTTTCAATGAATTAATTTGATGGACTTTTGAGGCGAGCTAAAACGCGCGCGCGATTTAATTGCGATTTCGACGTCGACGCGCGCGGTACCCCTTAAACAACCGTTTCATTATTCGGCTGGGAACAAGGGAAATATGATTTCGCGTCCCGACAATCGACCGCGGGGCTGCGGCCGGGGGGTTGGCTGATGAAAAAGCGCAGTAAAAAGGGTGGCCCTTGCAATTTTAAAGAACATTATACTACGTACTCCGGTAAAAAGCGGCGACGCGAATTGGAGAGTATGATTGAAGGATTCAGTCGTAACGATTCCTCTGGCTTATGGATTTTCTTTCTGTGTATTCTCTTTTGGCTAAACCGTATTGACTCCTTTTAATGAGTTTGTTGCAGCGAATTTATAA
Organism: Bombus pyrosoma; assembly: GCF_014825855.1. Lineage (NCBI taxonomy): Eukaryota > Metazoa > Arthropoda > Insecta > Hymenoptera > Apidae > Bombus > Bombus pyrosoma. The sequence continues at coordinate 7,802,170 of NC_057773.1, read as the reverse complement.
CGTAAATGGAAAGTTTGAAATGTTACGTATGTGATTTTATTAAAATATTAATTAAGTAGATGTTTCTTTCTCCTATTATTATTATTGTTATTATTATTATCATTATATCTTTTTTCGTACAAGCCATCATTTTCATTTTTTCATACAAGCTTCCTATTATTATACTAAATAATACAATTATTGTCACAAATAAACGAAGTTATAAAATATACGTAATTAAGAGGCGTACTATTATATTACGTCACTATATCGTTGTCTTTATTAGACAATCTGTTTATAATAATAGATCTTAACTCTTAGTTTATATCGAGAAATTATGATCGCTTAGAATTTTCGATCACTATATTCGTGTACTGTATTAATATACCGTAATCTATTTACAGTAATTATTCTTAAGTGGGTCTTAACTGTTAGTTCGCACCGAGGAACTACAATATAACCAATTAGAATTTCTTTTTTTCTTGTATGCATTTCTTATAAGCAATTCTAAATATTACACGTACGTTCGATTCAAAGATTCAAGAGAATTAACAAAGTGGAATTTCTAAATCGTTCTAATGTAATGTACCAGGAAGTCGTAGCGCAAGTTACCGTACCTTTCATTAATTATTCTTATCATTTTTTTGTTACAGGTAAGTGTGATCCGGCGTTTTACGTAGAACCGAGTTTTACGAAGGTATGTGCACACGCGATGAAGAAGCTTTAAGGGTAATTCCGTAGGGGAAACAATGAAATCCCTAGTAGGATTGGAGGGTTAGCGGTACAGGGGTTGCAGGGTTTGCTCGAGGACCAAGGCACAAGTGGCTTTCCCTCTTTTTCTCTCTTCAGGTTTTACCTACGGTTCTTTACTTCCCGAGTCGAGACGATTAGGCTTCATGCGTACACTTCACTTGGAATTTTCATCCCTTTGTCTACTTTCGAGGGCGTCCCTCCTCGACTTTGCTTATCATTAATCCCTTACACTTCCAGACCAAGAGCTTATTTTGTCCCTTGTTTCGTCCTCTACCCGATTTGCTGCCTATTTTCTCGCGCACGAGCAGACTTTAAAAGTTGAATTGTTGGACTACGATAGACGAGGGAGACATTGAAAGTTAGATTCAGAGCGAGGGATTCGACAACTATATAAATTTTGTTCGATCTCTGGATCGAGCAATTAAATCATCTTTTTCGTACATATTAATTCGGTGATACGAAATTCATACGTAAAAAATGCAGAATTATTTAATCGTAATTTAAAGAATTTCAGTTTCATGTTTTATGTTGTTTAAACTTGAATTTGCAATCAAACAAATTTCAATAAAATCGTAATAAAAAGCGAATATCCCTAACTATATACGTATTGCAATTATTTTATATATCGTTGGATACAACAAACAAATCGAATCAAGAATTTGAACATTTGATAATTATCAATTTGTTACATGCTACATAAACTTGAAAAAGATACAAATAAAGTAGAACTATAACCTTTCACAGATTATTATATGTATTCACATACAAAGAACATTAAATGCAATTAGAACGTTTGAACTAGTTATTGAATTGACTAGCAGTAAATTTTAATATGAAAAATTGATTATTTAATTTGTTTCGAACTTCCAAGGGAACAGTCGCAGATAGTCTGACCATTCAACGCTCGAAAATACTGAAAAATTAATTTCATTCAATACGCGGCATTCCTTTCGTCTGTTTTAATAAAGACCATTGTTCTGCTCTACAAATTAACCGCACAGGTTGTCACCGGGAGTGACATGAAATTCGTAATAAAATTCTGTCTAGCTCCATTGTCCTCGTACTTTCGATACATGCGACAATTCGTTAAACAATATGGAATTTCCATATCTACGGGAGTCAGCAATGATTACAATCCTTAGCTAGCGACTGAGCATCATGTACAAATATTTTATTTTTCTAATTTTAATACTATTTCATAAACAGTAAATTGGCTAATCTTCGCTACTCAAATTACTATTCAATATGTTGGCGCGCATATAAGAATTAAATTGTAGTCTGTGGACATTTGTGCAAATTCATATTTTTATAAATACAATTAAAAGAAGCTAAATCGAAATTTAGGTTTTACCTACTAGATATTATAAGGGGCGTGGAAGAGGTGGGGAGGGGGTACCAAGAGCACACTATTTTAGATATTTTTCTCTATCATATACGTTTCCTGCGTTTGCATATTTTCAAGACTCTCATAAATGCATAAAAAAATTCACAGTATATTAATTTATCACTGCATCAATTTATCATTATTACAGAGGTTAATTCATCACCGAGTCCCTTTCATCGAAGAACATTGCATCCTCTCATAGCTAAGCAATTCATCCGGTTTAAATGATATTGAAAATGTCTCGAATCCGCTCAAGTCGCTTATACTCGTCTCTAAATATCTTATATTATCCAGTTTGTATATGATATTTTTTAAAAAATTTAATACGCGTGATAAAATAATGAAGGTATGGAGCACACGGATACGGACCATGCCAGAAAGAGTATGAGTTATAATCTAAATAAAAGAAACGTAAGAGAAATTAACAAATTATTATATATAAAATTCTTTTACTTATTATTCTCAATTTTACTTAAAATTTGTCAAATATTGCTGTATCGAATAATCAGTCTATAGAAACTGGGAATATTTTATGGTTCTAATACGATAGTCAGGAACTGTATGTTATACGCGAAGATATCCAGTTCCGTAGAACGAACATTGGAAGGCACGGTCTGGTTATTCCGCGGATAAATAGATTTTCCATTTGGAACAGTTTTGGACGAACGTTAGAACGATTCATTGGATTTTAGACCGGAGTTGAATACGATATTAGGGAAACGTTACCTCTGGTTACGTGCTCTGAGATTCGTGATCGTGCGTCTTAGACGTCTGTTATAGCGTAATAGCCCTCTTACGTTATACGTAGTGCGCGATATTGGTCGAAGCCAATTTACACTCGAGACAAGTTAATGATAAGCCAGATTGCAATGATTACGTAACCGTTTGAAAGATATTAGTTAGAGACATTGGGGCTATATTTATTGAAATACATTCCTATTCATAAGTTTCAGAATATTTATGAAAAGTAAAACGAGTCTGAAAAAAAGCTCTGTCAAATTGTTAAAAAATTATCTCGTTTCGAATCTTTGATCGTAAGTGAATGTTTAAAATCCCATTAATTAGGACAAAATAAAAGTTCCTTCTCTCTTACATCAGTCTCGCATAATACTTAACAAAGCATTTGTATTTTGTATTCCGTATATCTAACAAACTCACTTCAATTCAATGTTCGTTAAAAGATGCGAACAATTTCTTCGCGTATAGAAAATTTGTAAAATAATTATTTGTATAATTATTATACGATATCCCTTAAATTTTGCACTTTTCTATTAAAAAACGAATTCTCCCACGAGAAACTTCTCTGAGAATATTTTATATGAAAAGATGTTCATGTTAATTTTACAGGTGGTTATTGTTTTAAAATACCATTGCGATTAAATTGTAACTCGATGCCAGCGCCCGTTTATCATTCCTGCGTAATCATGATCAACGTTAACGATCTCTCTTCATATTTTTCTCATATTTTCAAGAAAGAAAAAGATGTGAACACGCTGGAAGCAAGCGGTCGTAAACGTGAAACGCGATGCGATTTCGTTCCGCATATTTTAGACGATAGTTGCGTGGATCTTCCATCAACGCGGGCTCGAAGCGATAACGCTAATAGAAATTCATTGAAACGCGTACAAACGTTTATATTCGGCAAAATGTGCATACGCGAGACGATCGTATGCATCAGGTAGATCTGCATCGAAGATATCCCGAGCGGAAGAACGCGGAGAAAGAGAACGATCGCGATGGAAAGGGGCAATGGCAATGAATGGTGGAATGCGCGCGTACCAAACTCTGGATAATAAAATTACCCCTTTGCCGTTGCATAGAATAACATCGATAATAAAATCTCTGGTCGCGGCGGCGATCGTGTGCTTGTGCACTCGTCGCGAGTAAATCACGAGCGGAAATCGATTTATATCGTTGAACGGCCAATTACTGGCAGTTAGTAACGCTCCACTGTCGCGGATCGATGAAAATCACGCAACGATATGCGTCGTTGCGCGTTACGTTTGTTCGATCATTGCGAACCACTTTTGATTTCAAATTATGCAGCTTTGTTGCGTCTCTCGGATCCAAAGCGGCATCACGATGTGTTGTGTTGTTATTGATCGGATTTGTCGATATGGATGGGGAAATTCAGATCTACGTTATATAGGGAGATTTGCTTTTTATTGGAATTCGCTCGACAAAATTTGAGCGAAATTTTCTTTTCAGAGAAAGATTCGTCACGACGTATACGAGGTCAAATATAGAAATGTGCTGTTACGTAATACGATTAAGCTTGATCAAGCTGAATGTAAAATCATTTGCCATACTATTTCTCGATAAAGCGAGTCGAAAATTTTTATCAGCACGAAAACACAGGCGAAACTTGTCTCGTTTGGCCATTGTTGTAACGTCGTTTAATTAGATTGACGATTTTTGCAAAGTGTCGTTTCAAATACTTCGTGAGTAACGAAAAGGAAAAAAAAGAAAAGGAATGGAAGGAAGAAAAAAAAAAGATAAAAAGAAGAGGGAAAACCGTAACAATAACAAGCGCGGAGGACACGCGACAGAGAAATTCGCTGGAGAAACCGCAAGTTCACGCGCGACTAATTTAAATTCTCAATCGAAACGGGATAGAGTAAAATATTTAAATGGCTCGTTCAAACGCAAACCGATAAGTATTATCGCGATCGCGAAAACGAATCGCAATCGTCCGTTACGTTGCGGTCTGTTCGCATGAGCCACGTAGTAATTTAAAATTTGCCATTCTAACGGCGATCGCGATAATTATCAATTAATTGGAACAGCGACGATAAACTCGATGGACACACGCGATTCGCGCAAGCCGCTCGTGAACCCGTGTTACAATTAATTGCTGATTAACGGACAACAATCGGCGTGGGGTCAAATCAGAAATCGAGCCATATGATTCTATCGAAATCCGTTCATTATCTCTGTTGGATCTCTGTTGACCACGTTGCGTTCGACATTCGAAATCGTGAGCCGAGAGAGAGAGAGAGGGAGGAAGGGAGGGAAGGAGGGAGACACAGACAGGCAGACAGACAGACAGACATACAGACAGAGAGTTGATCGTGTCCAGTTAATTACTATTCGATTGATTTACTCGAGCTTTGGCTTCGCGATACATCTTGTTAATGAGGACCCAGGCGAAATTCTCCGGGCAGATGTTTCGCAAAATTTGGTTCTGGCAATTACATCCGATTCTCCGGTCTTGTTTTAGTTTCGTTTTCTTTCATTTTGGAACTTATTGATGAAGGTTTACATACTTCGTGTAAACCGATGGGATTTGACCATTTAAGAAGAAAAAATGTAATTTTTATATACGAGATTCAAGAACGTGCGCGAATGTGTTTGACATGCAAGTACAAAACTCGGAGTTCACAAAGATCGTACCTTTTTGTTTCCAATACGTCAGTTACGAGATTCGATAAAAGAGCTCACCCGCCACCTCGTTTTCCATGTTTTCGAGTGGACGATTCGAAATCCTATGAAAGCTTATGTAGGGAAGAAAAAGACAGAGACCTTTTCCCCGCGGCGAAATAGAAATCCAAAATCCGATGGAGGCAACACGACGAACGTTCTTTCACGGCGGCGAAAGGAAAGAGAAAAAAGAGGAAAAGAAAAATCCTGAAGCGAATAAAACCCTGACTGGTATCGAACCGTTCTCTTCTGGTTTCTCTTCGACGCGACGCGACGCGACGCCTCCAAGTGCAGCTTATAAAAACACCGTAGACGTTTGCTTTTGTCCTGGCGTTGCCTCGGGTCTCGCCCGAGAGCGATGAATAATAAAAGCACTTTGCCGCATTACGTGCAAGCTCCTCGCTTTCTCCTTCTCCCTTCCTCATCTTCCAACAGCGGAATCTGATCAAATCTACATAATTTTGGATCAGCATTTTCGCCCTCCGAGAAAGTGGATTTTTATTTGAGCCGAAATCGTCGCCCGATCGTCCTTGCCTGTTGTTACGCACTTGCTGACGAAAGGAGGGGGGAAATGTTCATTTGGATGTTCTGGCGATGAATTAATTATACGAGAGAGAAAAAAAGAGAAGTTAGTTTTTTCCAATGTGCTGCTCAATTATGAAAAAAGGCAGTGACTGCCAAAGAAGTGTAACGCGAAATTTTTTGAGGCTTTGAACAGTTGCGAACATTTTGTATGTTGATTCAGTGATAAAAGATAGTGGATGATCTACTAAGAAAGAAAACAGTGATACGTTTTGTGCGTAGTAAGTTGTAAAAATTGATATCATTTTTAAAATTGCTTATTTAACAGGTAATACTTTTTTCTGTAATAGGTGTGTGCTTTTTGGAAAAAATGGATAATTAGCATACGTATCTGTTTTTCTCGCAAACTTTTTTCTGTTAAATAATTCCTGTTACATACCGAAGAATCTGTCTCGTACTTTGTAACGTAAAGATAATATATGTGCTACATCAGAAGAATTATTATCATGTTACATGTCTATAAAGAATGGAGATTCTTAAGTGCAATAGGCGAAAATAATATGTTTGTTTTTATGTTTCTTAAGATAATATTATATCTTTTTAATGGAACAAATGTTAGAATGTTTCCTATAAATTGTCGAGATATATAGGCACGATAGAAATGGAATCTTGTGTTACAGTGATAAGAATGAATGAAATATTTATTCGCTTCTATTCTACCCTTATGAAATATAAGTATAAAAATAATTTCTCTAAAACAATAAATTAAAGTTTTCATATAAAGAGATCTTACTCCTTTTATTTTCTATTCGACGATATTTCGTTTAAAATACCTTATAACGAAGATCTTTCTTACGATCTTTGACCTTGTTTGAAACTTGAATTTTGCAGCTGGAACTTATCCCTGTAACATAATATAATTTGAAAATTACATATATTCCAATAGTACGAATAAACACATTACGGTTCAGCGATAAACACATCACGAATACTCAGTCGACAAAACTCAACAAAACTCAACAAAACACACATGACGATTGCAAAGGTTTTATAGTGAAGATATTTTCACACAGTCTCGCAATGTAAAAGTTAAACTACAAGAACGCGTAGTAAAACGACAATCATTCTCACTGCCTGGTAATGTCCTTCATTTCTCGCGCTTCAATTTACGTTGACAATAAAAACGATACTCGTTAGAAAGAAACGCTGGCGCACATTCATCCTTCGAGCGAGGAGAAAGAATGAAATGAACGGTAGTAAGGATATAATTCGAGGAGCAATTTGCAGAATCACGAGTTCTTCCACTCGTGATCGCTGTTCGAAAGGCGAGCTTTATATTCCGGGATTGGCGTCATAATCTAAAAGTGAAGCCGGAATGAAAGATGCTGAAGATAGAGGCACGATACAAAAGGGCGAACCCGTGACCTCGCAGTTAACTGGCGATCGCTATTTTTCAGCTAGTCTCGAATCGATTTGATTCTCACCCTGTAATTTCTTACTTAACAATTATCACCTGGTAGTCTTGCAACAGCTATTTTACACTCCTAATCGGAAGCTACGTGTAAGTTCCAGGCAATTGTTTTTTCACGTTCTTAAGCTTACCTTTTTACGATATATATCACTTAAATGTCAATCAATTTTGAGAGGATCATTTCTTGAGCTAATTTTCATTATATTTTAATATTTTATTGTTTTTAAAGGTAGCACATGTTTTGTATTTTAGATAAATCATTTCTACAGTAGAGTATGTTTAATCACTTTATATTCTAAGTTATCTTCTTGATATTACTGTATTAATATTAAAAATTACATTATTAACGTTAATGTTAAAAATTCCATTATATTCTCGAAACACGATTGCTGCATATAATCGTTTTCATCTCTTAACAGTCTAGTTCACTACTAGCCTAATTCGTTTCCATTTATACTTTGAGCTGTATGAATGGAAAAACGATTCCTACTATTAATTACATGGCTGGTCGTACAGGGCTCGGCTCATTCCCGGAAGACTAATTTTGCCCGGTGGTCTCTTAGAGTCAAGTCTTAATTATATCGACGCAGTTGGCCGGGCATACATAGAGGCGGGGTCACGATTACTCGGATACAAGGAGAGACGCGGCACGGACGAGACATGATTGGAAACTGCGGTCCGCCATTGTGATCCTATTTACGTGGTATTAGTATGGTGTCAGACTGCAACGGCGTGCGAAATTAATCTCGCCCGGCGACAGAAGCGGTGCTCCTCTGTGTCCGTGGGGACAATCTCTGCTCCTACCGGTTGTAACAATGCGCCACAGGTTACCAGCAGTTTGGAATCCCGCTATGAATTCCCGCCCACGCACGGATTAGATTTGTAGCGGCGACAAACGCTCGCACACAGCCGCCGACCCTCCGACACTGCGAGACTTTCTGATTTTTCAAATCGCACCCTCTTCGCCTGTTCTCCGCTTTCGTCGAGCACAGACTATGACACCAGATAAATGGTCTTTCGCGACGCGTGCCTCGATTAACACGTCCACTTTTCTTTTATTTCGTCCTTATCCTTTTGATCTCGTCGTTTCTATTTATTCTTCGTCTTGTCTCGTCTTTAGAGAATTCATTTTGCAGAAGAATAATCGCAAACTTTGACCTTTACTCGGAGGATGAATTTGAGGCAATTACGTATCGCTCTTTTCGAGAAAAATAACCTATGCAAATACGTGTACATATAAGTGACAGAAAAAAATTCTCATAATTTTTGTCCCGTGTTTTGGAGTCTTGTTTGTGCGTATTCTACTACAGTAGAACTCCACTTAGGCACGTGAATTCTATTTGTCCGAATGAAATTTTACTTGATGTTCGAATAGCTGAACTTTGGGTAGTTGAGTTTGTTCGTCTGAACGTGAGCTCCCATTATATGAACGAGAAGTGATGGGTAGTGGGGATAATTGGCGAGCTTCTATTATACGAACTCCGATTATATAAACCGTTTGTCCTCTGACTAATTCAGATAAATGCAATTCTACTATACACACGTATGCCAATATCATTCAAGAAGTTAAAGAAATTGCGTTCGATGAGTCTATTGACTGCGATCGAAACTAAATAGGACAGCTGGTTTGGTTGTGCTTTAACAAGCTGTTAACTAATTAAAGGAGAAACGTATCTGTAAAAATTAGTCTTAATTTTGCCGCATTTTATCTTGTTCGCATGAACACCTAGTACTATTAATAAACGAATAAAACAATAATGATAATAAAAACAAGTAACAGAAACAGAATAGAAGAGTTTCGAAAATTCTTTCAACTTTGTTTTACATCGATCTGACAACGAATTGGTTTCGTTTCAAAACTCGTTTAGTCGAGATGAAAGTGTGTAATTAAACCACATGATCGATGTTCGCGTCTACCGAATTACGAAAGGCGAAGCTAAATTATCGATCGGCCTTTCAGAAATTCTCGCAAGAGCGCACAAAATCCTCGTCGAGATGTCTCATATCTTGGATACGCGAGAAGCTCGGTTACAAAACTCGTTCCTTTTCGATCTCTGGCACTTCGTTGGAGCAGCGAGCGAGCCACCGCTCGCGAATAATGTATCGATACCTTATCTATTTATGCGACAGACCTCGATGCCAATCTATCCATAGGGGAACAGGCTTGAAACAGGCCCGAGGAGAAGAAAGACTGGTAATCGATTTTCCTGACGTGGAAAGGGAATTCTGCCTGGCAGGCAAATCGTTTCCGCTCCTCGCCATATATCCGTGGAATCTTATTGGAGAGCAGTTTGCTGTCGTTGCCGGCGACCATTCTGGGCATGTTCAACTTTCCTCGGCCAGGATCCTCTCCAGCTTGGCGATATTTGTCGACGACGAGAGGGAAACGATCGGATCACCGGGAAACAGAAGACGAATCGCACCGGAGACCACTGAATACGTTCGCCTTTTTTGCAGTTCAAAGACAGCAACCAGATGGAATCATTCGGCGTATTCTCTATGTACGCGTAGAGATTTTTTATCTTTTCTATGTGTCTGTCTTGGTTTCATAGACTCATTATTCGAATGATCCGTAAATTGGCATTAAGATGATCTATTTTGTTATTCATTTACGATCGTTCGAGAGAGACACGTATGTATATATAATGAATCATATCATATAATGCTATATTTATTTATTAGCATATGAAGTAACGATAAATTATTTAGAATAATACGTATATTTGTTATCCTACAAAGATATTGAAACAGATAAGCAAGAAAATTGTGTTTGTACAATTCTGTTATTTCAAACTATAGGTTATACTAATATTTTGTAAGGATCTTAGTTTACCTTTAAAGTAGCATTTAATTGAGCTACTTGGCATAGGATCAATTAACTTTGAAACATGGAATTTATTTTAATTAAATTAACCTTGTTATAAAAGGTGTACGTACATTTCGCAACTGACTGTATTTGCATGAGTATTTCGAAAGTATCAATTTTATTTTGTTTTCAACCATTTGGCACATTTGTTTTGTACTGTATAGTCAGTGCAGCATGAAACGTATAAAATTTGTAGAAATTTAATCGTTGATATTTTAAATCCAAAACCCTTGTTACGAAATCCGTTTCATTTCTCTAATTTATATTATTTATAAGTTGTGTTAATTAAGAGATGGCAAGCTCTTCAACAAGCTGACCGTACAATTTTAATACATTTGCCTTATTTCTGCTATCTTATGCATTTCCTATTTAACGAGTAAAAATAGAAAATAACCAGATAAGTATATAACACACGATATTTATTTACATGGAATGATAACATCTATGATTAAATTTTTGTATCTCATTCTTATTCCTATTCATATTCGACCAATAAAAATAAAGAATAATTAACGAACAAACGTGATACGTGGTTTTTACGTAGACAATAATTACTAGAACTTCGTTTCCAAGTTCTTCCACAAATTCGATCAAAGTAGTTAACAAAATATCGCGTTATAAGAAAAACGATTACTCAAAGACTAAGCCGATATATTCCTCAGTATGTCAGAAAGTTTACACGGTATCAGCTGCACGAACCTGACCTATGCAATTATACCTGGTTGCAAGCAGCCGCAGTACGGACAATTTCCTCTTTACGACTTGTCTTAGTATCCATTAAATGTTCCAGCCAACATAAAACACTTGATGTACGTATCTACGATTTCACCGTACCATAACCCTTGCAATTTTTATAGTACCTGGAATCGTTATTGTGATCGTAAAAGAATGGTAATGGGGCCCACGTGGATCTTGAACAGAAGTAGGCCATCATGGAGCAAATATAAAAGGTCGATCGAAGATTCAACTAATCGACGAAATGTTTTATTCGAGATGGTGGAACACGAAGGGTACGTGTGAATTAAAGAGGCGAGTTGAGCGCCACTACGACGACATTCCATGCTGCTGTTAGCCCCATCGTGTGCATCTATGGTGTGCATCCACGGTGTCCGTGCACGTGCAGTAAAGATCTTGTGTATGTACGTGAGCATAAATACGCGAATGCATAAATGGGCGCATATCCATCGCGCTGCAATCGCTCGTATTTTGCGCTTTCGCACTGATAAAACTTGAAATACGTATATTCTTGTACGAAGAAATATCCGATGCCTGTTTTTCATTAATCCGTTCTTCGATAATTGAAGAGGGAAATCATTCGTGTAAAGTGTTCTGAAGCTTGCACTCTAAATTCAAACTTTGTTTTACACTGGTTTATTTCGCGAACTCTTTACAGATATCCGTCTCGAACTTCGTTTCAGGCAATGAAAGAGTAAAATTTCCTTTCTGAGAAAAAGCTCGTAAGATAAGATAATGAACTGAATATGTATACTGCGTGGGGGATTTTAACTTTGGTTTTCTAATATTAGCTACTTATAGTGCAATGCTCTTAAAGCATCCTGTTCTTTTCATACGTACGGAATAAATAAGGATTTTATAATAATTCAATTACTCAAGTAGAAATGACACTCGTTATTTAAATATTATATATATATATTTATCGTAGCCCTGTATTTTCCTTTTTCGGAGAAATGAACTGTTAACAGTTCTATCATATACATATGTATTTTTACTAGTCCTTCTTCATTATAGGAATTGAATTTTTTTTTATGGGTAATATTCTTAATTAAAGTTGTTTTATACCAATGTGATGTTACTTATTTATGTATACATATATCTTCTTCTTATTATTGGAGAAAATATTTATTATGCATCCAGGAACTAATTTGTCTTTTTATAATATTCATTTTTATTTTAATTTTGAAATGTATTTCTATATTTTTTTTCGCCTCATTTCACAGTATTTACTTAACCGAATATATTTGATAAGATGTTAACTGAGATTTCTGTTGCATAAATACCATGAACGAAGCCACGCGCGTTAAAAGGCATAATTTGGTATAATTAAAAGGTATAAATCGTTTATTTTCCATTGCATTTGTAAATGCATGGAACGATCTGGATCGTGTTTACTGCTGCAATTGCGAGTAATAATATTTTTGAATTGGTTATGTCATGCACACGTATGCAATAAAATTTGCAGGAAACGACACTCGGATGTACCATCAAATAATAAATTTATCCACCTGAAATTCGGTTAATTTCGAAATACAAAATATCCTGCGGTGGTTTAATGAGACTAATCGTTGAAACCGCATTATGATATTTTAATACTTTCGTACCAGTTCTCATGAAATTGTTTGTAAATGTTACCATGATCGATTTTGTTATTTTAAGTAACCTTACTTAAGAATTTAATCAAAATTTTCGTTAGTATATTTATATATATTTATATATCTATTTTTGTATGTATCTTTACATGTAAGTATACTTACACATAGGATGAGAGATACATAAAACATGACAAGTGTTTTTTAAAACTGTCGCAGGAATTGATTTTTGAAAGATTTAATTTACGAATGGAAAGAAATAATTTTGGTCTAATTCCTCTACTCCGAACTAACCATTTTGTAGAAGAGTTTTCTAAGGAGACGATTTTCTTCAATCATTACTCTTGAAAAGCTTATAATCCTTAATAATATTTATTCCAAAAATTTCTTTTATTCAGCATAGTTACAGAATCTATATTTATTTTTATATTTATATTCCTTGTATCACATAACTGAATTATTCGATTGCATTGTTATTCTATATTTCAATTATGTGTTTTTAATTTTCAGACTTCAGTTCCTAAAGCTTACATTTAATTTCAGTAAAAATATAGATAATTGTTTGTTGATATACGAAGAAGTGAAAAATTGGAAAGAGAAGTAAATACGTAGTAGATAAAGTATTTCAGGACATGTAGACTTTCCATAGTTATACTCGTGCTTATATTTTTATTTAAGCGGATATAAAGTTGCATTTGCAAAGATTTGTGTTGCCATTAAACTGCCATGCCGTAACAAATCAGACGGTCGATAAATGGAATTCGACCTGTCTCGAAAGAGATGAATAAGCATTGTTGTACAAAGCGAAATTAGCATTGGACTCTTTGAACGCGTGCGCGTAGGCTTGCACAGGTGTATATGTATGTGTAAGTTCAAGGATAAATCATGCCTTCAAACCAGTTGTCTCTTATAATGGTTTCACAGTTTAACTCCCGCAACGACCTTGCAGCCGGTACAAAATGGCCAGTGAGGAGTATACTTTATTCATGAGACGATCTTTCAAAATCAATAAAAATACACAGACTAAATTGCTTTATTTTCTATGCACAATGGATTTCTTTCGGACAAAAAGGTTCTTCTTATGAAATGTAAATGATGCGTGTAATACGATCTAAATTAAGCATATACTCTAACATACTTGAAAATTATTTTGGTGTATTAGTTAATAATGTTTTACTTATTAAAAGCAATTGTATTAATTCTTTGTCACGCGTGTTTGTCGTTATTTTATTCCAAATATTTGTTCGATCGTTTAACTTTGCATTTATATTTATTTTCTTCATAGTCTGTTAAAGAATCATGTTCAGATAACGTAAAAAGGTGAAAAGTAAAACTTCTTTTTGATTTTACTTCTTGCTATTTATCATAAAATATTTCACACATTGATAGCCTTTAGACAATGCATTTAATAAGAAATATACCGTAAGTATATTTAGACATGCAACAAACAATAGGATACATATGCTATCAAACTTCAACTACGTACATGTATCTTGAATAATACAATATTATCGAAAAAGTGGCAGAACCTTAAGATAATACATATTTCACGATTCGAGTCTAATAAGCTTTCTGTTCTTTTGGCTTTTTACCTTATTACATGCATTTCGCGTTTCTTCATTTTCTGCCATTCAGTCTCTTACTTCATTTAACATTCGCTGCATACATCGATAAATCATTCCAAGGGGGTAAGTACCATACTGATGGCGCATCATTAATATTTCACCCTATCATATTAAACGTCGAGACGTCGTCACTTGTCTGACAAAATATAATGAGATTTACATAAAAATAAGTAACGAGTGTCATTACCTGGCTACGTGTACAAAAAGAAACGAATGGGAAATGACGAAATTTTAATTGCACTCGTGAATAATACGATTCAGCTGGTCGTTAGTCGCGTTCATCTATGTGATAATATCCTTTAATTAACAATGGCAAAACTTCGGATAGAATTTTCCTTTTAATTAAAAAGCTAGATTCCGCGCGAACGATAAGCGAGTGTGGTCTCAAAGAGTAGAATTCTGACTACCCGCTCGAAATGCTAATGAAAAGCGGCGACTTCTCAGAGCAGCGCAGTGGTTAAAAAAAGTGTTTGATTCCTTTTTTTAGTTTTTAGTTTACGGTCGCGTCGCAACTCTCGTAGTGTCTTGGTCATTCATAAGAATTTTTCCGTCTGTTTATCGCGGCCTAAGTAACGCGTTGACGTCTCTCGCGGGAATCTTGGAACTTTTTCGTCTGTTAATTAGGGTTGCTACGCTCGCTAGTTTATTCGAGGAAAGAAGATAATGAGAAGTTGGAGCAGCCAGATTACGTCCACCGAGTAACTTTAATCACAGCAGCGAGCGAGCGCGTGCATTCAATTAGCAACAGATATTTAGTCGACTCGGATTAGAAGTTGAGCGTTATACATGGATGTCGTTAAGTGCTTCTGAAAGTGAGTTGCACAGAGAGAATATGAGTCACGTTCTCCTTTCGACTGTAAGAGCTTTTCTCTTTAGGGTAGAGCAAGATCTTATCAGCGATCCTCTTTATTCAGTCCTTACGGCTGCTACATTAATTCAAACGTAAATATTTCTGTAGTTTATAATGAACATCGAGGTACATGTTTGAAATTGTTGATAGTGGGCACTATTTTTAATGAAACATTTCATTTTGTTATTAAGTGTTTACTCTAATTGGGTAAATCGTACGAATTAAATTTGAAGAATATATCTAGCTATATGTGTTAATCAGACACTCTATTAGTATTAAACCTAAAGTCAGTGCAGGCGAATTATTTTTAATTGTAATAAGTACAGGTATCCTATAATCTATGACTAATAAAAAATATATCTTATATAATCATATTTTTACTTGCACTAAGTATATAAGATATTTCGTAAGATATCATTTTAAAAATAAATTCAGTGCAAGAGTAATTAAAAAGTAAATTAAAAAAATGATTAAAATTATTAATTCTCTTTGATTTTTCTCAACTTCATTCGCAACGGAGATACCTATACCTTGATCTATTTACCAGGAGCACCCTGTATATATAACGTTCGAATATCTCCTTAAACGGAACGCAGTACTTTTCCACGCAATTTGATTTGGAAATCATTGTTCGGTCCACTGATCTCCTAACCACAATCGGCAATCGATCGAAACGGAAATCAGCGTGGACGTGAGCGCAGTTAAACTGGACTCGTCGAAAGCGAGTTTTGCCACGGGAAAACATGATTCACCGTAAATTCCTCAAAGAAATTTTGCCTCTTCCTATCTCTCTCTTTCTTCCGATCCATCCGGCCAGCCCCGTCCTCGTCTTTCTCTACCCTCCAGAGACTGGTTTTGCGCGCTTCCAGCCAATGGACTCTCGATTTCGAAGGAAGAACGAAGGAGAAGCGGCAGAACCAGCCACCCAACAACTAGCACTTGTTACGAGCGTGTGGTGTCAAGTGCAGAATAGCGAGGATGATCTCGTGCCTTCATCAATGATAGGCATCATCTGAGCCGTACTTTTTGTCCTTAGGCAATTATTAATTTTTTAATTCTCCCGATCGAGGGAAATTGAACTACGTTTTTGTTCTGACGAGCTTGTTGGGCGTCTTATAAATCTCGTGAGTTTGATGGCGATTATAATGTGATGAATGGATGGGATGAGTTTCAAGGAACTTCAAGAACTTTCTTTAGCTTCATTGAATTTTCTTTATTATCATTTTTAATCGTTTATAATAAGATATTACTTCACATGTTAGAGATTCTTTCGTATTTTATAAACCTGACGAGTTTGATGGTCCTTATAAAGTGGCCAATAAACGCAGCCAATCTTCGAAGGCATTGTAGACTTTCTTTTATTTTATTGAACTTCGCTTACTATTGTTTCACGCCGTTTATAATAAAGCATAATTATTATAAATTATTAATCATTTTAAAATATAGTGAAATTTCATAGGTTTGTAATATGTGAAGCGAATAGTTCACAAATGGTTTTGAAAACACTTAAGTACAGTGGCTATTTTTATTAAATTCGTTTATTATTATTTCTTGTCGATATTTTAATAAGTAATCTTACACGTATGTAAAATCTAACATGACCATATATTTACAAAAACAATTGGGACTATATTTTTTTTCTTCCCATCTTTATACGGACAAAAGTTAAGAGGGAGGATTTGCGCATTTGAATTCGTGTAATTGCGTCGAATGAAGTTGTACGTAGTTGTTTGTACACGCGTGTATATCCTCCGTGAAGATTTCCTGGTTTTACTGCTAATCCGTGAAGCCATTCGTGACTTATTGTTAGCTCACGATGAAGGAAGATTCCCTCGTGTAGGCGCGAGAGCTGATTGGGATTACGTTTGGCTTCTCGTTTTACAAGGGAGTCTTGTAACAGCGGTTCTCAAATAGCATCACTTGAATAATTCATTGTGCTTTTTATAATCCCTAGCATGAAATACGTTCGGCGCAAACAGCACGCTGGTATACAAAGAACCTTACAATCCTCTAGTTTCTAACTCATCAGTATTATAAAGCTATATCGTGTATACGATATTATTACGCGAGATTACTTGGGATCAGTTTAATCCTGTACAATTGTATGCTTTCTTCGATAGATTGGCGCGAGCTTGGTTGAAAATCGTACGAGTAAGAGAACGAGTAAAATAAACTATTCTTCCCATAGAGGGACTCGCGTTCAATTAAGAACAAAGGCACAAAAAGTAGAGAGGAAAAGCGTAATGTGGTGCAGGATTTGGTGCAGTTCCGTTCTCGCTATCTGGAGATTTTATTTCGCAGAAACCGTGAGGCAACGTTGAATGGAAAATCAGAACCAGAGGGACTGAGCGACAGAAGCTAACTGTTCCACGGTCGAATCCGGGCTCTCCTGTGGCTCGTGAATTCGCCCAGGTCGCCGCCGCGTAACCGGAGTTCCGTTTCTGCGGCGAACAAATAAATGTCGAATAACGATAAAAGGCACGAACCACGGTGTATATATCCCAAGACGTGTTCCACATTGCGATTCAACGAAGCGTGGCGGATTCACGCGGCCGCGCACGAGCGTTCACGATCCACGCGCGTACAGAGACGATGCGATCGAACACGGACAAACCTCCTACAGCTCAGGCTCGAGGGGAACGCGCGCGTCTGCGTGACCCGGACATACGCAGACACGCGTACAATCGCGATCAAACAGCCGCAAACGTGAGCAGACGCGTGCAAACCGAGCTACAAAAGAAGCAAACTATACCTTAGAGTACACACGAGAATACTTACGCGGGTTAGTTAAGCTCCTCCGCCATAAAATTCTTCTCCCTCTTCAACATCCTTTTCATCCCTCCTGTTCGGTCTCTTTATATCCGGTCTCTGTTCCTCTCGTCTGGTTCGCGGCTCGTTCCCTTGCTACTCGCGCCTGCTATTTCTCTCCTCCCTTTGACTCTTTCTTTCTCTCTGCCTTTCTCCTCTTCTCTTCGTTTCCTTCAGCTTCAGCTTTGGTTCTGGCTTCGTTCCTTCCTTCCCCGGTGTTCTCTCCCTTTGCTCCTCGACCGACACTCAAACGGATGCTTCATCGTGCGTGACTCAAGGTCACCGACTCATGCGCCGTTGCAACGTGTGCAGGGCCTCGTACTATGTGTACTCGACTCGACTTGACTCGACTCGTCGCGTCGCTAACAGAAAGACGCGTGTGTTCGATGGCGCGCGCGTGTGCCGACGCGTATAATCTGTGTTTCCAGCGAGTGGTCTGCCAGGCGCGTCGATTTCATGGATGTGGAAGTGGAATCTTTGACGCAGGATTGACTCTTGACTTTCGAGGAAAGAGATGCTGGAACGACGCGGTTCGTCGTACGACCAGCGAACTCGTTTCTCTCGATTGAATTTTGCTCGACAAGAACTCGATTAGAAGCCTGGAGAACAGCAATCGGCCGATTGTTTCGCGTGAAAAATGATCGGGGCATCATTAGTTTGAACGAGTCGGGCCGAGTTTGATTATGCTACCGTCGCTTCGTGAGGGTTGCGTGTTGATTACGCATGCGAGAGGTAAAAAGGAGATTTAAACCATGACGTTTCGAAACACTCCTTAATCGGTTTTCCTTTTTGTTTGTCTTTAAAGATATGTTATTAAGTTGCATTTCAGATGATGCAAAAAATTGATGGCGAACTGATGGAACATGTACGAACACTAATCAGTTCTATTTCTGTATCCTTTTTAAAGTTCTTCTTGCAGTTAAAGAATTATGATTTTTTGTCATAATTTAATAACATGATATGTATTTATAAATGGCATTGAACGCTATATCTCAAGCGATTAATACTCAATAAACTATTTCCAGACGCTCTTCATTATTCGGCTATATTTTCAATTAATTTCACAATTTTTAAACCAGAAATATAGATATCTACGTACTATGCAATTTCTGCTAAATTAAGTTACAACGTAAGAAACTGTATCTCATGTATTAAAACTGAAAAAGTCGACGAATTGGAAGTTTAAAAGTATCAAAATAGAAAGTAACAATTTTACGTCATACGCAAACATCCATCGAAGTTCGAAAACTAAAATTATTTCCCTTTTCGTGTCGCAAATAAATTCAAAAGGCACCGTTTTAGACTACTCGATCATACTCTGCAATAAAAAAGAAGAAACAAAAGCACAACAGCTTTAATTTAGTTACGAGAACCACATCGACGAGAGATCGAACGAGAAGCGAAAAGCGTCACGAATTGAGGGCCAGAGTGCACGGCCATTTTATTAGATTCATCACGCCCTCGTAATTCTTCACGATACCGCTTGTTGGTTCAACTCAGTGCCAAATAAATCAGCCGGTTAGGAAAGGTTATGCCCGTCGCTGTACAATCTGCGGCGCGCCGTTTAAATGTCATTATAATGGCTCCGTTTGTGAAATACAGGCGGAACAGGCGACAAGTCCCGGGACTTGTCCCGCACGATTTCGCGGTGATTTCGATGCCGCAATCTCGTTTCTGATTCACCGTGTCGACTCGACTAACAATAAGCAAGTGACTGTACAATGGTTGTGACGATGAAATTCGAGTATTGAATTTTTAAGCGCTTACGAAGAATTTAGGTTAGATATTTATGGATAGGTATAACTCGTATTAAATTGTAACTTGATGATCTGGATAGCGTAACGTATATAGGTAAAGATGTTTTAATTTCAATAAGTTTGTAAATAGAAAATATCCATTAATGGAATAATTGTTATTAAGCTTCCATATCATTTCCCTTCTGTGTGATTTTAAAATAGAAGAATTTAAAGACGACATATAAACGTATTTAAAATTGTATTCTACAATATATACTTCTTGTTCTGATATTAATACAGGGCAAACTGTTTTTATTGAGACATAAAACGAACCGGTTACACTACGATAGTATATTTATGTCTAGAGATATCTACAGCTACTTTATAAACTTAATTAATCAGGTACTGAATATAAATGATTATTGGTTTCATATTTTGAGAAATGATACACATACATTTTTTACAAGTGACCAATTATATTCTGATAAAGTAGATATCAGAGTGAAAAACATAAATAACATAAGTTATTGTACATTGTACAAGTAAAATGTAAATTATTGTATTCGAGTTCAAAATCAGGCATCGAATCTATTACATCGTTTCATCGAACAATCCGTATACGTAAAGAAGTTAAATAAGTGAAATGAAAAAAACAATAGGTGAAAGCGGCGTTAAAATAAATGTTCTCAATTTTGGAAGATCAAGTGCTGCTAGTGTTACAGCTTTTGAAACGCCGTAAATACTGCTTAATCGTATACTTCGATACATTTTCAATGTTAGCTAAATATTGGTCGATTTATCGTCAAACACATACACTATAAAATACTCATATTGCGTAAGTTTGTAGACAAATATTAAATATTTCAACTTTATCGTTAATAGAAACGACGCTGTTGGAACCTACGTTTCATTATGTTCCTGGATTTCGCCATTGAATCGTTTAATGGTCACGAGATACACGGACTGTTATATTTTACATTAAAACCATCGCCACGAACAAACTTAGTAGCGCATTAATTTTGTCGTTATCTTATCATTGCCACTAACGAGTCCTACTTGTTAAATTCAGAAAATGTTCGGTTCACGCGTTGTGAATTGTGGCAAGTCAGCCGAGTTTATCGATGGATATCGTTTCCGATTATGCTAATAGTCGGACGTTTGTATTGGCCGGTTAAACGACGACATATCGCGGTCCTGGACAGTTACGTTATTTGTTTGTACTCGTTTGCATGGCGAACAACATGTCGTGCCGTTTATCCGAGCTCGTTATCTTTCTTCCCTTCATAAAAGCAATTCCTCGCTTCGAGACCCCTACGCTTCTCTTTCTTCGAACAGTTAATATTCCTCACCTCAGGCTCATACTCATTTTTCTCTGTTCTTTATTTTTTTTTTTTCTCTTCCCCCTCCTTTGTCGTGCTTCTGAACAGCGCCGTGCAAACACCTTGTTGAACAGAGGTAAACAGCGGAAATTATCGTGCTGTTATTTAAACGTTAATATTTAAGCGGGAAAATTTATGGTCCTCATGTATATTCATACGCGAAACGTGTAAAGACACGATGTTAATCGACTTTAATGAGGCACGCGAATTATGTTGAATCAAGCCACTTTCGCGGCTAATTTAACCTTTTAAAGAATGACGATAGCGTTTTTATTTGACAGCCGAATTATTTTTCTGTTCAGTACGTTCGGCTACACGTATCGTTTTTAACACGTTATAGTTTAAATGTAAATTCAGTCTGCCATATATTTAATAATGCAGTTTTATTATCTTGGATTAACATAGCACGGTTTTATTCGGGTAATTAAGGGAGCACATAATTCCTTTCCATGAAGATGGCATTGGTATAGAAAAGTATTACGCTATTTAATGAATTACATAATTCCTTTCATTTATAGTTACATTTCTCCTACGAAGAATCTTTTAAAAGTATTTTTTCTAATAATGGATGCAGAATAAGGCAATATCAGCAAATAATACCGAGGCATGATTATAGAAATAATAAGATAATGAAACATAACGAGGTTTATTTAAAGACAGACGCTCAATTTATTCGATTATACAGTCATCTTACGTGCTAACAAACATAAATACGTATCTACTAAATTACAAAGAAATTTTATAAGTACTAACATATTACAGTGGATAGGCTATCAAATGACAACATTATGCATATAAGGGAATAGTCTCTTTTTTGTTCAACGTTCTCATAACCTATTAAAGCTATTAACCGTTAATTATTAAAACCAACTAGCACTCGAAACCTATCTTACAACACGTTTTTCCAGTCTCTTATACGCTGAAGCGTTCGAGGCATTTCAAGCTGGTCGCCGTTAACCGATCTCGGGGTGATTAGGAGTAACTCAATTTCCATGTTAATGAGCCAAACGAGAACGCCGCGTGGAATAAATAACCGGTCGATTTTTCGACGAGTTTCTGGGAAACGACGACTTTCAAGCTCACGGGAATATCGGAATGCCGACGGTGTCTATAAATTCTGGGGTGGAAGCGTGCCGTGTAATAGAGGGGTGGAATTCGCGGCGGAATAGAAAATCGGCTCGTTATTAGCACGTCTACGCATAACTCGGACTCATCGATGCGTACGTTCCTGCACCAGAACGAAACCTATATAATACATATTTATGGCCCACGTACCATAGAAGGAGACCTTCTTTTGTCGGGTTTACGCTCGTCCAACGATTCCAATGTTTCGTGGCGTAATCGCGACGCGCTCTCGCTTCCGCGTCGCTTGGTTCGACACGCCACAAATTACGATCCCGGCCGATTATGCGTTCGTTGCCAACGGCGAAATTAATTTCGTTAAACGGATCGCCGCGTCCACGGATTTCATATACCGCTCCCTCTGTTAAATAATCCATGGAAAGTCGAGTTGAAAGCAGCTATCCCAGTCAAAGGCAAGCATTTGTAACGTTTTAACTTTCGTTCGGATTGCTGAAGTTGGATATTTAGATAAAGGGGATTTATATCTGGTGAAAAGTCGAGCTCCTTCATATCAAAAATATGAACTGTTTTTGCCGCTGATTAATATACGCGCGATTTTCTACAAAATCCTTCACAGATCGCCTTCAGCGTTTACAAATAAGCTTCGTAAAATTGGTCATCAGTCATGGGAACTTTAATAGAAATATTTGCAACATTCGAAAGGATACTACTGCACTACTTATGAATGAAAGTATGCATCTCTGTACGTAAGAAGCAATTTACGATCTGCTTTCAACGAAATAACGATCCTTCGTTCATGGTGTATTCGTACATTTTATATACCATGGTGTATTTGCAAACACGGGCGGTAGATCAATTTTCAGCGAGTAAATTATTCTTGCCAAGCGCGATAACGGTTTATTATATTTCATATAACATGCTGTTCACTAAGCGCAAATGAAGAGCGTAATGGGTGTCGGCGTGTAATTTGACGTTAATAAAAGTATTTATAACGCTCGAAAGCAATCGCGGATCAACTTCTGCGAGTGGAATGCACGCACACATCAAATAGATATTCACTGTTTTATGAGGTAATTGTCGATATAACCGTATGAAATATATTTCAGGGAACGAAAACCGATCGAGTTTGCAATTAATACGTAGTGATGTAGCGTCCGAATTTGAATCTGTTGTTTAATCTCCGTGACTTAATGTGAAATCGATTTTTGATTTACAACGTACCAAATGGAGAGAAATAATGAGTCGCGTAACAACGAGTAAAATTTTACACAGTTTGTGAGACGTTTTATACTTTCCATCTATTTATACATATTTCACAGTTATTGGAAAGTTATTCGTACAAGTCATCAGTTATCGGAAATCATCGTTTGAAATAACTGTCCAATGAAATATTTTACACAACAGCCTTAAAACAGGATACGTACAATTGTCATCGCGAAAGTCCGTGTGACAATTTACATTAACAATAACATAGGTTCCTAATATTCGAATGAAAAGATGTGCTTACAAAAGCGTACATACGGTCAGTATGTATATTTCTAATTTAATTTATCGTCCCATTATCGTCCTCTGTTATTTTCGTATCGTCACGTTATTCACACAAGAACGGGCGCTCGTATATTTCAGGCTGAAATCGTAATTTTAAATTGATTTCGCGTGCAGTTGCATGTCACGGCAATCGAAAGGATCGGGCGGCGGAAAATTCTAGGAAATCGCGTAACCATTCGGCGTGACGTCTGGACGCGCGGTCCAATTGGCGCGAACGAGCCGGCCGCGTTTCGCTCGTAAAATTTAGTTTGTTAAATGCGGTTAATCGTCGAGCCAGGGACTGCGATAACCAGTAACGCCGCGCTCGCGCGTTCACCGGAATATTTATGGCGCACGAAGCAGCCGTGAACCCTCTCTCGCACCATAGTTACGCACACACCAGTTCGATTCTGCTTGTTTCATGCTGTGCCTCGGAATTCAAGGTCGATCCGCGTATCAAACAATGAATTGCACTTTTAATCTCGGCCAATAATTGAGACGATGCTTTGTCGAAAACGGGATACAAGCCGATTTATTGTCGATAAACCGTAAGATTTCTAACGATTCAAGTGGCTATTGATTGATATGGATAGACGGACCTGGACACAACCGAGTTAATTGTCCGTCGTTTGACATCAATCATCGACAGACCGTCCTCTGTCTTTCACAGTCAGAGGCAGAAATTACCAGTGGAGTTGTTACTTGCACAATAGAGAAATTTCCTCCTTGGCGAGATAGATTTATCCTGCATCTATCCGCGTAAATAGAATGTTTAATTTTTCACGTTTTAGGTAAGACTTGGTTAGCTTAAGTTTTTACAAGTTTACAATTATCGATTATGATCAATATCGGTTTATTTTGACGGTTAAAGCGTCGATTCGTTATGAAGCGTTTAATGGAAAATTAATATAAGTGGAATTTCTTGGTCACAAGATAAGTACAGGCAACGATATGTAAGATTTATGTGGATGGTTTTAGTACGAATCTTGAAATCTTTATGCGATTAACAGTAATGTGTTTTAATTATTTATTCATTTTTTAAATTATTTATTTCGTCACATGCATTCTTCTCCGATTCTCTAATGTAGGACGAAATACTGCTATGTAATGCAAAAATCTCACAGAAATTAGATTCTTCCTCTGAGCAACTGTTAGCTTCCAGACGTTACATTGAAGTGAAAATATATGTATATAC
Source organism: Bombus pyrosoma (assembly GCF_014825855.1). NCBI lineage: Eukaryota > Metazoa > Arthropoda > Insecta > Hymenoptera > Apidae > Bombus > Bombus pyrosoma. Next base: position 7,777,245 of record NC_057773.1, on the reverse strand, counting down.
GTAATTTCCATTCCGATGATCAAATAAAATTCCGATTATATGTAGAGTTTTAATTGCTAAAACTTGAACACATAGACATTTACGCATATTTAGATTAGCATCTAAACACGAATCTTGATTATCCAATACCAGAGGAATATTTCAGGAACAACAAACGATCCATTTAACTGACTTCGTAGAAACCAATCTCACATATTACAAACACGAAAAAGGTACTCTAGGAAAAGGTACGCTCGTCCACTAACCGTAACTCAGTACTACATTCAATGCAGGGCAATAACTATCAAGTATATAGACAGAGAAAAAAGGTTTCGTCGGCCTTTTAAACGCGAACCATAAAAGACGTGAACAAGGTTCGAACGATGAGAACCGCTGACCGTCAGCGAGCAAAATTCCGCACAGGAGGCACGGATACGGAGCGGCACGGTTTGGTACGGTTTGCCCATGGTATGCCGCCGTAGTATAGCACAACGGTGTCCCGGCACCTCTTCGTTCGCGTACTCGTACTGTATAGGAAGAACAAAACGCGAGAACAGGGGGAGAAGAAGAAGCCCGTGCACAAAGACAGAATGAAAGAGAGAAGGCAACACAGTGACCGTCCAGTTCGTGGCCAGAGACCATGGTCCCTTTTCCTTGCCTCTTCCATCCCCCTTGGCCCTTCCTAGCATCCCCCTCTCGTAATAAAACGATCCCCCTCGACCAATTTACGCCTTCGAGATCCACGCTGCCGCGGGTTGGCTCTCTAGCAGCCGGTTCATAGCCGATAACTCCATTCCGACGCTGGGTCACGACTTCGTGGTACTGTTCACGGTGTCGACTGGTTCCCCTCTGTTTCCCACCCCCTTCCTCCCTTCCCATTCCGTCGTTCCTCGGTTTCTTTACTCGCGTTTCTGTCTCTAATTGCGCCCGTTCCAGGGGACATGCATCGCCGATATTTATGCCGGTCGTACTTTAGTCGAGCACACTGCCACGTCGTCCAGATCCCTATGGACCCTTAACGATACCCGTAAAGTCTTCGTCTCTCTTTGTGCACGACTATTAATAAAAATCGGTCGTCAGACCGGAATCACCGTAAGCAGGCCGTAAGGTTAGGTTGACGTTTGACGTTGATCTTTCATGGTGGATATCCCTGACGGATTCCATCGGACAGGTCTAACCGATTGTTCTAATGGTCGGATAATACAGTGACTTTAATGAGATCGCCGTGTTTGGCGCGTACGTACATACGTGTCAATCCAATTCCTGGAGGATCGTTTTTCTATTCGCGAGAGATGAATCGAGTTTGAAAGTGAACAAAGCTGCTGGCGAGTTGAAATTGTTTTACGGTGATTGATGGCGGATGATTGGAACTCGTTGTGAAGTGAAACGTTGAACATTACGTGTATTTCGTTTTAATTGACTTCGTTACTTTTAGTGTTATACACGCACAATTATCCTATTTAAAAATCCTATTTAAAAGTTAAATATTGTTTCGTGAAATCATATTCGATAATCCTTTTGATTGATTTTATAGTCAATTGACTATTTTTTATCGAAATATCGTACGCACTGTGAAAATGAAAAGAGTGCACGCGTATTATTTAAAATTCGATATAGTGAACTAACACCAGATTACTAGAAAATTACTTTTTGTATAAATGCTATTGTTAGACAGAGGTAGAAACTCTTTCTGTTCAGTTCTTTGTTTGATCGCTATAAAACACAATCCTAGATTTATCTCTATTACAAATACAAATATAAATTCGACTCTGGTGACGACAATGACTCAGCCTCTGGCAGATAAAGGTTCATGTAAGTAATGCTATAATTACTACAAAACGAATACGTAATGTATCATCAGGGCAAAGGCGTTTAATCCAAACATCTCTGTGCTTTATAAGAATAAATAGTCGAAGAGCAAAAAGCTCGTTGTAACTTTAACTTTGATCGTCACTCGGCGTATTGCAACGCGTACAATCTCTTTGGAACAACGGGCAGTCGACGGTTGTCTTCTCGCTTTTTAGCTCCGCAGGGATAAATTTGACGTTTCGGCGGGAAACAGTCGTTCCCGCGGAGTTGCTTGAACCGTGACGATCGCCGGCGAGCTTCAAGGTCGATGCAATTATTGGCTTTATAGATGTGTCAGATGGATATTTACTGCACCGTTTGTTTTACTCCGGACGCGCCGTGTAAAGCTCCGGCCTAAGCCGTCGCAAATAAGCGCGGCGTCTCGCGGAAAAAACGTCGACATTCCGGTCTCTATTGGTTGATTCTGGTGATTTTTCAACGACCAATACCACGGAGCAATTTATTTGAACGTCGAACAAACGTTCGACTGTTCATGCTCGTTCTCTCGATTCCAATTTTCTCGATCTCGTTTCGCTTTATAATGTATTCATTTTTTTCCTATTTAACCGTTAATCGCTTGTTTCGTGATTTTTCAATGATTGTAGGTACGCGAATAAAGTTGCGAGTAGAACGTAACAAACGCACAAATATTTAAAACAATTTCAACATCTGTTTCACTTAAAAAACAACTATCTTTATATACACTCGGATCAATTTCGCTTTTTCATACAAAGAACGATCACAAGAGCACGCTAACGAGGAAAATGGTCGAATTCGATTAGAAAAGGATTTGGCGTAATCGTGACTAACACACTCCGGTCGTCGTTATCCAGGTGCTTCTTCCCGCGATTATGCGCCACGATGCAACAACGTTTTTCGCTGCAACGCGCTCGATGCGCTCGACGATGTACATAACGCGATGGTGCGGCGTCGCAGATTAAAATAAACGATGCATTTAATATCTGGCTGGTACGAATGAAATAACCGGCTTACTCTTGAACGTCTGCACCATCATCTTCATTTCACAGAGGTCGGGAGAATGACCCGCGCGTTTTTAGCGTCATATTTATTAACGCGCCTACGAAGCCACATCTCTGCCAGTTCATGTTCTGTCCACAGACATTTCAATTTGAATTCAGCTCTCCATTGTGCTTGCCTCCGGCCCGTCTCTGATCCGCTTGAAAATCTCTTTTTATAACGATGAACATAGAGACCGTTTGCTACTTGTTCCGGCATTTTATTTCTCCTTTTCCCGTAGAAATATTTAGAGAATTTTTATATAAAATTGTTAGGAAATGTTTAACTTTTGAGAACAAATGAGAAATGTGTTATCACGAAGAACTTTGCAATAAATTTAGACGTTATATTAAAGAAAGGATAACGTTTCTTCATAGAGCTTAGAAATTTATTGAAACAATATATTCAGTAGCGAATAAATATCAGTGAATTATGTATACAAAATAGCATCTAAGGTAAATTGCACGAAACAATTATATTTTGGCTATTTAAAAAAGCAACCTTGTAAAATACTACTTTTGCCGAACGTATTAATCTAAATCTTTCAAAAGCGACGATTTTTTTCACCAAAATCTACTGCTTTTCGGCTATTCTTTTTCTCCAACACTTTTTACAACCACTTTTTCCCACGTAGCATCGATATTTCCATAGATGAAAATAGGATACAAATCTTCACAAAGCCCGCTACGTTCGTCTCAAATTCGCTCGGATTTCCAATAACGGCGATCCTATCGATTTTTGTTTGTTTTTTTAACTCTCTTGCTACCACAAGAGGAACTATATTCCCCCGAAATACAACGCTCACATTTTTCCAGATAGTTTCTGTAAAAAATGGTAAAAGAAGCGAATCACGCTATCAATATCGCATTTATGGTGTCGGCTTATGTGTGCGTCTGCCCTTTTCCTCAGTTACAGTATACACAAAGTTCTTATTAAAAAAATAGAAAAATAACACGTTGACGAACACTCTTTTGTAAGTAAACTTTAACAAACAAAATCATTTTATCTAGGCATAGGTATCGTCACGATAGTGACGCATCTCGAAACTCGTCAATTTTAAGATACGCAGAATAATTAAGTCGAAAACTGTTCTAGGGAAACGAGTTCGTCGTAATCACCTGCTAAAGAAAGTTATACTATTTAATGAGAACGACGTTATAATTCAAAAAGTAATGTCTTGAATCCTTTTTGGTAAGAACGAGCACGCATGAACGATATTTTTAAACGATTGAACAATCGAATCGTTATTGAACGCAAACGCGTGTCAAATATTTAAATAAAATTTTCTCCGTACTTCGTCATTCGCTGTTAGTCATAAGACAGCCTCTATATTTAGCCATATACATATTTCAATATCTAAACCGATAGAAATTCTACCAGCATAACTGTGAATAACGCACCTCGTATAACTTTAGTACGCGATTGCTTTTTAGCAGAAACGGCCGTACAGAAAGGGTTAAAAAGTTGCTGCACGCGAATCCCTACATCGTGGTCGTTATTGCGACGCCGTATAGTGAGCCATGGATGCTAGATCGTTGCTTGTAAAACATCGCGATAAAAACACCAGGGTCAGCAACATGACCTCTGGAAAATAACGATTTGACTTGGCGCGTACGAGGAGGAGGTTGGCTTGCCTGCGACGGCGAACACGATGTCCGAGGAAAACTGTAAAAATTTTTTGCACACTCTGCGTGGGTCGAACAATTACGAAAACACGCTACGCAGCCCGATCTAGTCGCCGTTTTAACGTTCACACTGAAACAACCCTTCCGAGCACCAACAGCCTCGTAATCGTAATATAGATCGTATGGGTCACGTCGTGCACTCAAGCATTCCATAAACTCGACTAACTGCCGAGTTAAAGATTTCGTGCAAACGACGTGAAGTAAATTGATCGTGCAACGATCTTCCTCCTGTTCGAGGCGTTGAACGGAAGCGTCTGCTTGTTTCCCGTTTTTCTCCGCTTTCGCTCCCATTTTGCTACCTCCCACATAATCGGATACGAAACGCTAACGGTTTTAGGTTGCTTTTAGGTACGGTGACTCATGAAAATATCTGAACAATTATAGATATTTTGTATAAATGTATTATATGTAAAAGACTTCGAAATTTTAGTAGCATTCTCACAAAACGAACGGTAAAAATTACCGAGCATACCGATCTTTGAAAAGATCACTAAAATATTTGACCAGTTAATTATCCATTATATTAATAAGCCGAAATATTCAGTGTGATCCTGTTTAGCACCGATTATATATTTAAGACCACTATCCACGCTGTACATCAATTTTTTGCTAACTATACGCTTATGATAAACGTTAGGATAATTCGTTAGGTTTACAGATCGGTTTCAAAGTTTGTCGATATAATTAAAATATCAAGCACAGAAATGAAATGCATACTCTTGGATATTTTTATGATCGACTGTAGTGGAAACTAGGTAATGTTGAAGCAGAAGCAACGCAAACTTAATTTCTATTTTGAAAAATTCCGACTCGATTCTAGTTTGTTCTTTATTTGTTATTTATCGTTATTCGTTATTTGTAACTTTCAAAATTCTATTTTGGAAGGAAATCGTCAAATCTGTGTTAAAATTTGTGCTTTGGACTAGTTTTGAAATTTAAACGTCGCACGTTGTGATCCCACGAAGTTGTCGTGTTGAAGTTTGGAATGCAGATCGGTTTAATTATAGGATGTTATCCGCGCAGTAGGCTTTAATAACCTGGTTCGCGATGAATATAGTAGTTCATTGAATTTTGTAATAGCCAGTTCATGGCAATTACTACAGTTAGGTAAACCAATAGCGACGTGTAATTGCCGTAACTAAGGGAACGTGAGATCCATTGTAATCGCTGTTGAAAAAGACAAAGAGTTACGCGAATACTTTTGATAACGTTATCACGATGCTATTTATATAATATATCCTTTTAGCGTGATGGAAATTCTAATGTGAAAGTAGAATTTTAAAATGCTGTTTGTATATATAATGAACGAAAATTGAAACAGCTTTTTATTGTTTTTATTCTCTGAAAAAATTCCTCATTTTCAGAAGGAAAGATGAAAGAGCTTTTTTATTCGATATAATATCATTTATCTTTCATTTAATAGAAAGTTAAACCGTCTTTTAATTTGATTCTCGAAGGCTATAAAATACGCGCGATATTTGCGTATTTCAGTTGAATGAGATGATATCATGGTGAATTGGGTTTTTCTAAAGGAACTATTATCGCGTTCCAGCAAAAAGCTTCCTTCAGCTTCATGTAAAACGGTAATTACTATTATCGTGTTTGCAGATAATTATTTCACCGGTTGGGGAAATAATTGTCTAAGAATCCTATTGATCGATAAAGAAAACGTGTTACGTGGGAATAAAAATAGCAAACCGATTGACTGAGGCCTATTATGCGCGGAGAAATACAATTCCCTTTGCTATAGGAACCAATTACCCAGTTAATATTGGTAATCAGTCATTGGTAATCATTAATTATACCATGCCTTATGTATCTAATATAAAAAATTGTTGAGATAGTTAGTCTCTTTATAAGAATAATTTATACAAAGCAATAAAAAATCTTAACATTAGATATTATTAATGGCAGTATGATTTACTTTTTCGAGTATATATCCGTAATCATTAAAGAATAATATTTTATTGCTTCAAATAAAACAATGACATTTACCTTCCTTCAGAGATAAAAACTTATAAATAATCGTAATTGACATGCAGAAAATGTAATACGTCGTTTTTAAATTCCATAATCAGTTCTGTATTATCAAAATCGTCATTTTATTCCATTGTCAAACTAAATATATATATATATATTTCTGTACCTTAAGCAGTGCACCTCGAGCAATTTTCATTATATAATTTCTTATAATTAATATCAAGTTAATATTAAATATGAGAAACCTCATAGACGTCATTTATTCGTAAGAGGCATATCTTTGAGGTTTAGCTACGAAATAACTCAAAATAAAAATCCTATATCTTCTTCATTTACCATGAAAATAATATCTACCCTTAAAAGTTTAATTTTCGTTTTAGTTCGATCGCTACACGATTTATTGAGCTCGTAATTTATAATACTGTTGCGTGATATACGATATCGATTGAGATTTATACTACAAATTCACGAAATTACTCTGTGGTCTTTGCTTCAAAAGCAAGAGCAAGCTGGCTTAATCTCGAATCAAGACGGTCGAGATCGTCTATCGAATCAATCCACCCTCGTCATAAAACTTTTCTTGTCGTGAAAGGAGCATTGGAAAAAGTCTGTTTCGGCGTGTCTCCGTTCGGACTGATTTCTTGCGGGCAGTTTCGATGGTCGAGAGATAGTTCGTTGATCGCAAACCTACAAATGCTCGTGTCGCCTTGGCTGCCATAACTCGCAGAAAAACTCGTCCGTACTCGTAGCGTCCGCAGTTTCGTTCGTGGCCAGAACGAAAGACGATTTTATCTGTTCAGCCGTAACTAATACCAGTTTTTCGGCATGCCGGTCGATTTCTTGCCAATCAGCGGTCAATCCGTGGCTGGACCTTTTATTCCGAATCGATTAAATCACCGGATAAATAAACCATGCCCAAGCTTCGTTTATTCTTCGTATTACAAAGTCCACCGGAAGGGATGTTTGTAGTTATCCCTAACAGAAGAACCAAAATGAACTAGCTACCGGTTATATTTCAATGTAGTGGCTTCTGTGAATTCATTCACTTATTTACTCTTTTTATTCTTAGTTAATGATTGTTATCATCTAGTGGTTTATTTTTCAAGTGGAGATTTATCGATGAATTGTATAGGGTGTATAAGATTGTTCGTTTATAAGTAGAACTATCGACTTGGATGCGCCACACAGTGTGTTCGTTTTATTACTCTCCGTCGTTCGAGTAATAAAATTACGATCGTTTTTAAATTAGTTGCAGATCGTCGCACTCGTAACAATTAATCAGAAATTGACAAACACGAGATCTCGTTGCTGTAGATCTTTAACTGCTTCTATAATTTCTAAACGATCAGAAGAGGTACATATATATGTATACATAACTGTGGTTGAGAAGTTCTTTTAATCCACACAGTGTGATACCTTTTTCTTTTTACTTCAAATACGGTAATCCATATCTTTCTGGATAAAAAATCAACAAAATACTATTTTACCAAGAGTACTATCTTTGCTATCTATGCTTCAATAAATAACAATATTTACGCTACAGTAATAGAAATCAGAATCAGTACGGAGAAAATTACGGTACACCCGTTGTGTAGAGAAATATGTGCGCTGCATTTCGCATAGTTGCTGGAAGATTTAATCGTCGACTATCGGCACGGAATAGTTACATAATTGCTGGCATCCCGCAACCGTATAGAGTCACGTGTGCCGGTTTATACGAGGATCTGAGTTTTTGCTTTCTAACTACGATCCGTTCAATCCGTCGTGGCTCTTCTTGCTCGTTTCTTTTGACCGATCGAACGATCCTCGGAAATTCTGCGGGTATCTGTAATTGATTTTAGGCTTAATCGAATACAGGATGGGTGTTTCTATTTAGTCGTGATTTATAATAATAATGGTATTTCTCGTTTTGTCCCCGAAACAATATCGCAACGAATTATATCGATTGCGTTATTCCGTGTATTGCGATAAATTATACGAGATTTTCTGTCGATGAGGTAGCACTTTAAACGATTTCAGATTGTAGTAATAAACGTTATAAATTGCATTGTGTGCATGTAGAAAGCAGGTGTTTAATGGTCCGCGTTTGGTAATAGCGATTATTCAATTAAAGAAGTGTAATATTTGGTACTGAAAGGTCCGATATAAATCGTAATGGCATGTTAATGAAAATACGTCGATACATATTTATCGTTGCATTACGTATTAATTTATGTTTCATTGCGAAATAAACTGATTCATAGGATTTAATACAAATAGGTATGCAACATTTAGCGATAAAATAAATGTTATATCATATCTAAAACTATATGCAGGAAATTCACGTAGAAATCGAAGAAAAACGAGTGATTATAATGTATATAAAGGAATGTTTTTTCATTTGTATATCATAAAATAATTTACACTCCAAATACGAAAAAAAAAGATTAATAAAATACCTTTACTTAATATCGTGAATATTTCTTATAATTTATAATCTGATTAGCATTATTAGCGTGCAAAGGTATTGATAAACAAATTACTTACTATTACTATAATTAAATTATTTATACAAAAATTTTCTGTGGATGTTACGACGAATTAACGATATTCGTATGAAATAGTTAACAAAACTATAAATCTCCATAACAGTAGAATTTTTTCTAGCTCGCAAATCGCACTCTTGCTATAAAAGCGATACGACTTAAAAGGTATGTTAAAGAACGGATGGTTCTTCAAGGCTTTTTATTATTCCAAACCGACAATGATAAAAATGACACTTCATCCTCTTTTACGAGCGTTAGTCTCCTTGCTAATCAATTTGATTACAAAATAACGTATTGTATTACGTTCAAAAACAGTGTTTTGCAGTTTTCAAAAATCTAATATCACCGAATCGTGTTATTAGTTAGGGTTACAATACACGCTCGTGGGCGAAGAGAATAGATTCTGGTTAGCGATAATAAACGTCTCGCAGGGTCGAAAGGTTCAAACCGTTCAAGATAAATTTCGAAGCACCGAAAGACATTAACCAGGAAAAAAAATATTGTAGACACTTGCACGTACAAACTTATAGATACTCTATTCATAAACCGCCCATTACTCGTTATCACGTAGATTATTGCATGTGTTTCCGGAAATAAGGCATCTTATATTTTTTCAACTGCCTCTTTAGAATAATTTTAAGAGCTCTTTCACAAGAACAGAACAGAATAGAACAGAGCAGAACAGCGTCGTACTTACGTTGCGCGTAAGTACCTACATACAGCTATCGGTTGTTCAACAGGCTTAATCATCCGCTGAAAGTCCCGTATCGCGGACGGTCTCGCTAAACAGCTCTATAAAAACTGTTAAGAGAGAGATCCCACGCTATCTTCTGGCCTAACGATCACGAGCTCACAGCAGCGCGACTTACACATACCTATACACGTGCACGCGTACAAAGAGAACACTGGCAACAGAGCACACACATAGTTACTGGAAGATTTAATCGTCGACCATCGGCTCGGAATACTTACATAATTGCTGGCGTCCCGTAACCGGTATGGACTCACGTGCGTTGCTTTACGAGGATTTATGTTTTTGCCGCGCGGCCAACTATCTCTGGTCCTCCTCTCTTTCTCTCTCTCTCTCTCTCTCTCTTCGTTCTCGTCGCTTTGTCTCTACCAGTGTATTTCTCTTTCCTTTTCACTCCATCTGGTTCCACGAGTACCAGCATGATTAGACGCTCGCACGGAAGCGACGTACACGTCGGTAATTGATTTTAGATTTAATTTAATTAAGCGCCGATGCGCCGGCTTTCAGCGCATTTGCTTGGCTTTTAGCGTCTGAACCGGCAAACGCGAGTCTTATTGCGCCCGTTGCTCGTTGGAATTCACGATCGCGTCACTCGGATGTCATAAAACTGTTTGCACGCCGGTTGGTCCCTCCGCGGAGTGACAGTCGGGATTTCCTTTTTTTTTTTTTTTTTCGAATGGACGCACGCAAATTATTCGGTGCAAACTATTGCATACTTCGAAGAGTGTCTGCCGACGAGCATCGTCTGAGTTCTCTGATCGTGGTTAATCTCGTCGGTCTCCTGCGCTTGCATGCTATCTTATCGAGGCTAATTTTGACCGCGCCATCTATAATTGGCCGAGGATCTATTCTCGATCATCGAGCCGCTTGTTGACGAGGTATTAAACAGAGTAACATCGAATCAGTGCGTTCTTAGTATGCTATTCGTACGTGCTTCTAATTTAGTTATCTTGTACTTCATTTATTTTCACGGATGCCTCGTTGTGAGCTTGTACCTTTTTAGGGATCGACCGAAAATCGTTAGATATTTTTCATGATGCGCGGCTGTTGAGAAGACTGTACTTGTACAATAACAGGTAAAGGATACCTCGAAGTAGAGTTACATTTTTATTTTAGAACGTGTCATAGAAAACGCATACCCCAGCTGTTCATCCTAAAAGGACGAAACTTTGTTGCGAAAAAGAATGAAAATTTTTAACACGTTTGAGAAGTTGTGAGTAAACCGAAATAAACTTCAAAATAAATTGGAAGATATAAAGCGTAGGATACGTACAGGTCGTGTTGGAGAGTAAGCCAGAAGTAAATTAATTATTGCGTCAGTTAATATAAGTCTTTTGTGCTGTTTGATACGAATAAATGCAATAATTTACGTGCTTTATTAAAATTACCATTTTGAACGTTGCTTCGCAGAGGTTACATGTTTATTCAACACGTTAACCGGAAAAATTAGACGTGTTCTATAACCGTACTCGATAATAGTCTATTGTCTGGAGGTTCGTGGCAGTGTCACGCGTAGCCACGCGGATTTTTGTTGTGCAAGGACCCTAGGCGCGCGTCGTTAGAGGTAAACGCCGGGCAAATTGCAACCCCCGGCGTTGGCAATTTGTTTGCGGGGATCGTTTGATGCAACGTTGCCGCATTAATTTTCAGAAACGATCGGCAAAACACACGTCTCGATCGGTGGTAATTCCATGGCGGTCGCGACAATAGCCTCTCTCGCCGGTGTATACTATGCTCAGTTTTATCATTCGCATTACGCTGTCAGCGCATAAGCCATATTGAGCTTCGTTGCAACGCCGGAGGTGAGCCATGCATTATCGTTCGGCCGTTATCGATTACTTCGAGTTTCTGTCGACGTAGCCTCGCGACAGGGCTACCTTCCGCCGCTGTGAACAGAGACGTGTATCGATTCCGTTGAATTTTAAATTTATGTTATTTCTGTTTATGATATAGTTCGACGAACAGATTCTGCGATGTAGATTCTCGTTTCTCTTTGATTCTCATTCGAATACCCGCTGGTTTCTGTTTGTACGCTTTCTTTAATGCTTCATAGTTTCTTCTCTGAAGCGTTATGCGATATCAAGAATTATGGAATAGAAAGCGTAGAAAGAAATGTAAAAGTCGTATCGAAACGATGCGATGTGTCGTTTGATATGCGTCTTGTATCGGCAATGAGCTTTTTAGTCCATTCATATCTCTCGCAAGATGATGTATTTTCCATGTTTATTATCATATAGAAACCAACTAAACGATTGATACATTTAAAAATCTAAATTTTTATTCGCATGATTATGATTCTATAATCTCCACGTTAAATGGTAAAAGGAAAAAGAGTAGTAATTTTTATATATTCAATAATTTGTACAGACGATCTCAGAATTACTCAAAATTGTAATCAGACGTAATCTTTTTCCTTCATGTCTAAGAATAATCTTGCAAATAATATGATTGTTATTTGCAGTTCATGATTTTATTTGAAGAAATATAATTAACAATTTAATTCGCTATAAATTACATACGAGTTCATGTACCAGGTATTATATATATTGCATTTGCAGCAGAAGGTGATACCATGCACGCATTCTACGATACTGCATGTACTACTATTGGCATGAAATTTACGTCTTGTAATTTATATCGTTTTAAATTTATGCGCATAAATTGGAAATCAATATCATATGATTGACTGCAAAATAGGCAATGCCATCGTTATTAACGTCTATCGAAATATCATTAGTCACGGCATTGATTGTGCAATCAAAATTATGATTCATTGAAGGGGAAAGTTTTCATTACAAACTAGATTCTGGTTTTCATAAGACAGGAGTTAGCATTTTTGTTCCTTTTAAGTCACGTAATCACAACGACTTATGTAGTAAGAAGTTGTATCTGCAAGAATTGATAGTTTCGTTTTCTAAATATCCAACAAATTAATAATTATGCTTTAAACTTGTATGTATTTAAAATATGATATACAAAATTTGTACGTCCACTCATGAAAAGCTTTTTATAATTTGTCAAAAAAAAAAAAAAAAGAAAAGATATAGATTCCACTAAAATAAGATAATTGAGTCTTGAAAATAAAAAAGTAGATATATCTTATTTTTCTTACAGTATTCTCAGGCATGATATATAAAATTCAGAAGTAAATTGTCAGCATAATATATCAGAATTTTTCCCTTAATTAAGACACTAGTTGCTCGGTGCTCCGATTATTACCGTAATTCATTATCAGAGAAACTCTTTTCGACATTTATATAACGCGCGGCGGTGCGGCCGCAAAATTGCTTCCTAAAAATCAATTTGGTACCTAAAAGACGTTCATAAGCTTCGTGTTCGTATTTTATACTTAATCATATTTAATTGCGCCACATCAGTTCTGAACAGCTGTTCGATAATTCAATCCAATAGAAAGATTTTAGTTTAATACTTCGAATAACTTTGGTAAACTGGATTATGGACCTCGCATATAACGTATCGATTCTATAATCGATTGCGAAATGCTCGCGCTTCTAACTTTCATAGAGTTGTAAAAAGAGATGCGTTTTTTTGTGTTCCATAAACTTCTCAATGCGTCTCGTTTCACTTTAACCGTCCGTTCGAAGGAAAAATGGGTGTGCATCGGTTGAGAAACTTTAAAGTTCAGTTAGTCACAGATATTTAACCATCGTGGGGGCAAAAGTAATAACGTGTGGTTGAAATCCTCGAGTGAACGAACTTTTATACGATTTTATAACGTGATCGACGAAAATAAAAGTCGCTGAATGGAATTCGTCGCTTCAGTTTAAACGATACACGTAAGGCGACAACGCCGGTTTCGCGGTACGTCTTGAAAATTGATTTTCCTTCGACATTTATCGCAAATCAATGCAGCATTCCAACCGCAGCAAGCTGCAAAAGTGTCCATAAAATGCGGGCGTTCAGCCAGATCAGATCAGCCGTGACGTAAAACGGGCTGCAGCTTCAACCACGATACATTATTTCTTGGTGCCAAGACGGCTCGAAATAAGGGGCTGCCGCGATGCCGGCGAGTGAATCAGCCACGAGCTCGATTCTATCATGCTCAAAAACACTCCTCGCAATTCATCGCGACATGTCTCGCCTTCGCAACTGCCTGTCCATTTACATTTTCATCGACGATCGATGCTATAAATTCCGACTAAAATCTTCGCGCCAATGTTTTTCTCTACAAACCTTAATATATTCAACGATTTCTTCGGCTCAAAGAGCGGTAAGATCTTTTCTCTGCGTGTACGTGATTTAAAAATACAAGAGACGAATTTCGCGAAGAATTCTGCTCGATTTATTTTCAAACGTATTTGTACTCGAACCTCTTGACTTGTGTTTACCTTTGACTCGCTAGTTACGATATATATGTTTGACAAGTATAAACTGATTCTAAAATATTATTTCGTTCCGATGTTACGGGAAATTTATAGTTTCGTTGGATACAGATGTGCGGTAGTATGAAACTTTGAAGCTACGGTATTCCATATTCAATGCCAAGTTCAGTTCGATGTAGAGACACACGGAGAATGGCTCATATCTATCGTCGCTCACAATGACGACGTTTATTTCAAATAATTCGTAAATGTTTGTGCGAATTCATGTTTTTGTTAATACAATTAAAGAAATGGAATTTTAAGAGGGCACCTTTAAATTTCTTATAAATGTAGAAACATCAGCAGTTTAATCAAGCTAAATTAGAAGGATATTGTACAAATTTATATTTTCAGCAATAAAATGGGGAAAATGGAACCTAGATAGAAAACCGAAATATTATAAATATTATGATTTTTGCATACTGTGTATTATATAAATTCTGTGCGTTTGCCTACCTTTGATCTTCTCGTAAATGCATAAAAATCCACAGTCTAGCTACTCGTTAGTATCGATTATCAATTCTTCAGTTGGCAAATAGCCACTGCGTAGATTGAATTGAAATTAATTTAGTAAAGATTAATCCATCTTCGGTATCACGCTTTAGGATTGAATTCAAGATAGGATCGTAAGAGAAAAACTGTTTCAGGGAGTCGATGGAATCGCGGTTGTTACTTCGAGTTCGTTGAACGCCTAAGAAAGGAAAGGATAAGGAAGGAAGGAAAGGAGGGAAAAGAGGGTTGGAAAAATGTAACGATCGGGTGGAGGACCGTACCATTTTTCCAGTCCGTGCATGACTTACGGTCCGTATTATCGTTACGATCTTTTTCCTGGTTGGAAAGAGGGAAGCCGGGCCGTCGTTCGATAACGTCATGAAAGTGAACACCGTCTTGGTTCAAGCTTCTTTTATTGAATCCACGGGAAAGCGTTCCTTTTCGCTTCGGTTCTACAAATGAGCCTCGAGGAAGCGACTTGAGACGAAACTATTATGGCGGTGCTTCTATGTGGCCGACTTTATGGGAAACTCGATAATTCGATTGACGATAAGTTCTTTTAAATAAAAACGTTAAATAAAGACGTTTCTGATTCAGCGAACCTGCCTTTGTAGGTAAATTGTCGGTCTGTCTTTTTAACGGTAAAGTTGCCAAGAATGAAAAATACACAACTTGTATCGAAGAAATCGAAATGAACAGAATGTTGAAAATATATTATAGTCGTAACGAAAAATAAGGAAGCAAGTTTTCATCCATATATTTTACAAAAAAAATCATCGAAGACCCTGAAAATGCGCAGTTCTAACTCTATGATATTTCTAGGAAAATCTAAATGATTACGAGTTGTTTTAGTAAATAATATAATTTATAATAGCATATTGCGTGTAACATGTAAGAGAGAAAGTAACAATAAGTTAAGTTGTTTCGACGAAACAATACGAAATAAAAAAGCTGAAATAAAAAGATAATGCATCTTGTTTCACGTAAGTGCTATCGCCTGATCGACGTTTAAGATCTCAATTTGCAAGATGTACATACATATCAGCTCAAGTAAGGAAACCGGGAATTCGCGATAAATTCCAAGTACGAAAATTAATGTCGTAAAGAGGAAGGGAGAAAAGAAAGAAGTGTTCGGACGCATGGTGACTGCATCCCCTGTTTTACACCGCGGCGAATACGCACTGCATACTGAGTAGAACATTACCGACATTATAAATGAGAATCGTAAAATATTAGCGCACATCCTGCGCTACCTATCTTCCTCTCTTTCTTTTTTCGTTATTCTACCGCAGCTTTCCTTTCGTGTCTTTCTTTCCTTTTTTTTTTACGCTCTGGATAAAATTGGTGCAAAGCGTAGTTGTGAATCGTGGTATGAATTTTTGAAAAGTTTTATGAAATTATTATTTTCTTCGTTTTCCTTTTCACGTTTGCCCTTTTTCTTCTTTTCTTGCGAATACCTTGCTTTATACCTTTTATCGCGAACCGAAATATAAAGCCTTATTTAAAAGACAGGTGTCTCAACAACAGGTTGTAATCGAATTACGGACGTGGGTTATACGTTAATTGGTCGAAAGCTGGCAAATTAATCGTGGATAATTTTCGACGTCAATATTCATTAATTAATTATCAATTATTACCGGTCAGAGGTTAATAGGATCGGTAATTTTATTTGAGCGATTAGATTGATTATTTTATAACAAGGTAATGCATCGTGATCATAGTTTTCATGACAGTGATTTGGTCTATGATAAATTCTTACTGTTTATATAATATTCAGCGACCATATGATATTAATGATTTTATAATCATATTTATTTTATTATTAAGATCGATGTTTGCTTATCGAATGCCGTTGTATTAATTTTTGTTCCGTACCAAGATCATCGATCTTATCTATCCATTACATTGTAATCTTGTTAACAGTGTTTAAATTAATTTTATGAACTTGTTTCTCCATATCTTTATTTCAATTTCTTTACCAAGAACTATCTAAATGAAAAGTAAAGCTATTAACTTAATATTTGTAATCTGTATGTATCTTCGAGCCACGTTTAATCGCAATGAGAATTTCCTCTCAAAAGGATTACATTACACAATTAAGAACTTTTTTACATCAATTATAAGACTGCAGAGCATTTATGTAATTGCATGCTATTTCATTTACACATAAATTTAGCCGTATCTTCTATTTTTAACACTCGGATATTAATCTATCGCACAACCTTTCGCACAATGTATAACTTCGTGTATTTTTCCCCATCTAATTCTTCTTCGTATTGTATTTTCTTCTATATCGTCACAATCTTGATTGCATGCAGTCTCGATTCGTGTCGTCGACACAGTGCACCAGTTTCAACCGATCGAACCGACATCGTTAGTAGATGTGTACATGTGATACGGCATCGTTTTCGGGAAAATGTTATGAAATCCTTCCTGTCATCCTATTTCTATCGCCAATTCTCGTACGTCGGCAATAAATTCACGTCAATCACGCGTTAACACATTCAATCTAGGACATTTATCAATGTTCTCGCCGGCGACCCGAATATCTTTTTTCTATCCCGTTTTCATTACTTATTTGTCTTCGAAAACGATAGAATGGTATTACAACGAAGAAGAAGTTGTAGCTTTAAATACTACTTCTGAAGACACGAATCAGCCACTTGTAAGTTGTCACGTTATCGCGATTTTACTACTGCATGAAATGAAGATTGATAAAATAGAGTTTTACAGTAACAAGTAACCTCTTCATTCGTCAACACGGCTGAATTGTAGTCGTAATAATATTAAATCTTATTTCTTGAAGGATAAGGAAAGGTATGGATTTTACATTCAAGAGTTCAACAGTTTATTACCGTGAATATTAACTTATTTATCAATTACGCCGACTATAAATTTACAGAAAGTGCTAAAAGTGATTTAACTTTGAATTGCTTTTTCTTGTTGTACTCAAATTACTGGAAAATGTAGTTGCCTTCTTTTTCCCCGACATCCTTACTAGTTTCTCCTTTCCCTTGCGTACATGCTCGTACGTATACTTATACACATATGTAAGTACGCGTGTGTGCAGTTAGCTTGCTTTACGCCGATGACTTCCGCCCTTTCGTCTCTTGATCGCTGGCTCGACGCAACGCGACGGTTCGCGATCTACGGGTAGCTCGAAGGCGGATAATTAACGAGCGGAACGGCAACGACCTTAAGAGTTTCGCGCTCGTCTCGCGCGATATTTATGTTATTCGTTAGCGAGTGCAATTTAGGCAGCCGGCGAAATTAATTGCACGCCGCGAGGACTGTACTTGGAGAACGAAACGGAGAAGCGAACGTGAAGAGAGGAAAAGATGGGGCAAGGAAGAAGAGAAAAAGACTGCCGGTCAATCAGCCGGTCAATATCGACGGGAAGGTGATCGGTTGCGCGAACGCAAAACGTGGGATTGACTGTTACGGACAGTTACTTATAGCTTGATAATTGGTATAATAAGTTGCGGGTGAGCCGGTTGCCAGCGGCTCGTTAGTCGTAATTCCTTTCGGCGGGAACGATTATTTATCGTCGCCGATCGCGATTATATCATTGAAGTGGGCTTGGTAGCTGTTATTGATAGCCCTCTCGCAAGGATGCAAATAATCGCGGATCAAGTTAGCACACGGGAAAAAAGGATCCAATTCATTGCTTTCCGCCGTGATTAAGCGACAATGTTCAATTATTGTAGACCGCGAAGGAACTTCGATTTCACGGCGAAAGGAGATCGTTGAACGATAGCCATTGGTTATAGTATGCAATATCTCGGCGATTGTGCCGTAAAGTTATGGCTGTTTCGATAATTGGAAGTTGTAAACACATTTCCCTTCGTATCGTTCTTTCTACATGCATGATGATGCGAGCTATTCGACGACTTAATATTATCTACTAAAGCGATATTAAATAAGAATCACCATGAAAACTCTTAAGTTGCATTTTTACGGTTGATTATGAAAATAAATAAAGTTGTTTTATTGATTAATGTAGGTATTCGGGTATAGGAATGTGAAACGATACGAGAATTATTGTTCAATAAATTCGCTCAATTTCCATTTATGAAAAAGACGGAAGACAGTAAATATGTTGTTGTACAGTATTTTATGATAATTCTATTAAAATTCGGAGTTAATATAAATTACAATGTATTAATTTTTAAACCAATGGATATTATTCCTCTAGTAGCATGACTTTTATCGCGTAACTTCGATATTCGTTTTAATATTTAAGCAGTAGTTTAATAAAAGTAGGATATATCTTCGTTCTCCATTCAAATCTAATAATTAAATTTCATCCATGATAGCCTTTAATGGTCAACAAGAGTAAACGGTTAACACGAATAAGATATGTAGTTGCGTAAAAATATAGAGAATTTAATTAAAGAAATGATTAGGCTATGTAATATCCAAGTGATTGAATATGATAGATAATTAATTTGAATATGATTAATTTGAAACAATATTATTAACCCGACTCTTCCAGTTAACAGATTAAATATCCTAAAATAAAGAAACCTAATTGCGACCCTATGACCCAAGAATACTTCTTGAGTGTTAATAAGCAGAATGAGAATTGTTACATAAGTCGAACAAGCATCAGAAAAACCAGTCCCAATTTTGCTTCCACGTACCTAAATGCAAAATATCCAACGATAAATACAGGGAATTGGCTTCGAATTCGAGAACAGCGGTTCTTGGAGATTGATCGCAAACGAAGAGGTAAACCGCTGCCGCAGGGAAATACGGGTGTGAGTAAATATCTGAGGCTGTTATTCGTAGAAGGACAGGAGAGAACCGTGGTCGTATGCGAAATTTCCCACGGCGTGTACGCGATTGAATCGCGGGCCGGTTGCCGTTACGTAATGCGAAGGTTGCAGCTCGAAAAACAATCGGTACGCGGACACTCAATCAGCATGCGACCCGTCGAAAACGTTCTTTGCAATCGAGCATACACGGGTTTAATTGGCTGTAGAGCGGACGTGCACGCACGAAACGCGACACGCCATTGTTACGCGGACGGTCCAATTTGTGACGCGGATTCACCCTCTGATCGGCCGTCACAATGAAAGTCGTAAAATCGCGGACTAATGGCGTCGTTACATTAATTCCGACTGGCACGGCGGTTCACGGGAAACAAGAAAGGCTCGACGATATGCGCGAAAAAACGTATAAAGCACTCGATCTCGATATCCGGCCGCGCGTTTACTCGTGTATGTCTGTGCTGTTGTTGCTCTTGGTCAAAATATCTATCGAAAATGTCGTTGTCTCGAATAAAACTGAAGGCCATAGAATGAAAGCTTCACAAGCCTTTTGTTTTTTATACGACGACTATCTGGAAAGAACAGGATAAGTTGTAGTGTAGTTTTGTTCTGGACACAAATAGCTGGTATTATGAAATTCTTGAAGCTTAAAATGTATCTAACAGAAACAGATATTAGTTTTGAATACTTTTTCTTTATATAGCAGTGGAGTCATTGGCAACCACTTGTCCCCGTACAATGGTTACATGGATAAGTATTTGATTATAAAGCGTTTATAATATTAATACATAGCTTGATACTCATTCGGTTATGAGACGTCAATCAGATTTATCGCTGTATCTACCATTTATATTCTGGATGTTTTTTTTCATTCATTCAGGATCACTTTCAAAGCTGCCTTGATGTTTAATCAGCTTCCTTCGCGTGCAAATTTAAGATATTCTGACAAAATATGTCCTACACTTATCAATATCCTGCATCATTCGGAAAGATTTTGTTTTTGACTAAATTTGTAGATTTCCAAAGTATCGAATGTCGTATACTTATTACCAACGGCGCGTGTCTACCAGGCTGTTTACAACTTATTTATGTGCGTAATTTCTTATTCACACTGCAAACTATCTATGTAACGTGTTTGTTAACGAAACAATAGCAAGTAGGTATAACAATAGATATTTGTCCATCGCTTGTTATCACGTTTTAAAAAGCCCTTTAGAGTTGCAAAACACGAGTTGGCTGGTATTCATACACACATATTGTTCGCGCTACTTTCAAAGTGTGCTTTGTGCACATGTTTGGAGTTGGAATCTCAAACATCGTTGATGCTCGACGAGTACAAATATTATTTTATTTTTCTTGTGTCTTAAAAACATGCATAGGCGTGAGCTTTTGTACATTTTCGTTTCAAGTTATTTGTCTCCGATTTATTCCCAAATACAAATATCGTTTACCGAGCGAATATCCTTTAGGAGACGTTTAGTTCTTCCTTTACGATGAAAAGTAAATTATATTAGAGGTATGTGAGACCAAACATTTATAGGAAATATGTCAAGTACTAAACAGACGTTTTAAGAACCTAGGAAATACATTATAGCGCTCTTCAAGTTAAGCAAAAAGTATCGTATAAATGTAGACCTAGAGTTCAATAAATCATCTGTTCGTTGTTGTAATAAATTTGAGTTATAAATGATTTATTTTTTACGCAAGATATAACGCAAGTTTAAATCTATTAAATTACTTTAACTGAGATTTTTATACTGTTCCATGTAATTTGATAGCTGTGAATAACTTATTCCAAGGGAACTAGCGTGTCGAATAATTTACATAAAGTAACACGAAGTGAAAGAAATTTGCACAAGTATGCATATAATCACAACTATTTTTTAAAGTGAAGTGTGAGAATATTATATTCGCGATCCAACGTGAAGATAATAAACAAAATTCGTTTTGTGAACGATCTTCCATTATCGTGTTACTCGTAGCGTTCAAGGACCAATGAATAATTCGTAATGCCGCAATTAATTGTAAATCACATTTCGTGTTATCAGAGATAATTGTTAGATCAATTGTTTCGGCAGAGAAGTGACAATTCGAGAGAAATTCGGCGAGAAACTCGTTTGCATCAATGCGAGAGAACGTTGCATTGGATATCGCGCGGAAAATTAACATTGTGCAATCATTTTATTCGCAACGTTTGAAAGAAACGATAGAGCATTGTTTTAATCGTTTCGAAGATACTGACAGAGATATATGTATTTATCAAACATATATAACAAAATGCTTAACATGATAGAAACAAATATCTCGCTTTGTACAAATACATGATAAAATACAGTTAAGAATATCACTTTAACGAAGTCGAATGAATACAAAACTAAATTCTATACAATTTTTTCTCAACGAGTATTCATTAACTCCTTAAGATTTATGTGTTTTACGAAGAATATCAATTTACGAACACCTTCAAAATTACACAATCGCGTTTCACTGAAAATATACGACCCGGTCGAAGATTGCTTTGAAAGAACGAATTATTGCTTGTAATTCACTGGTCGCTTTGGCGCAACGATTCGCCAAAAGAACAGTCGCTTTTAATTAACCATTTTTCATCGGCGTTGGACCCACGCGAGAGCCCCGATGAATTCTGTTGTGCAACCATCTTGCATCTCGCCTTTCAATTATTCGCTTCACCGTAAACGAATAGGAACGAAAAGAACGAAGGATAATAAAAAAGGGCTGCGTTTGTCTCTCGGTGAACAACGGTCACTGGTCCGTTAAAGCCATGGTATTAAGGTCGTTGCTGTCGAGGAACGATGTCTAGTTTGCCAGGAAAATGGATTAAACTGCGGTTTCCGTTGCTTGGCGTGATTATACCGTTTGCAAAATGCGGCGTTGCAATGAGAAATAATTCTCTGGAAAACGGTACGCTTTAGCAACGTTTCAGATTATCGAGCTGGTTATTCGACCGAGAATACGCTCTTTTTGACTATACACCACTACCTGTGCATAGAACTTCAATCGTTTCCTTTTGTGGAATAGTTTTGATTTCGATATATGTTTCGCTTTGACCTTTTTCAGTTTCAATCTTGATTCCGTCTCTGGATAAGACTTTCGGACGAAGGTAGATGAAAAAACGAAATTGTTACTGCCAGAAGTGTGTGAAACTTTGGTTTAAAAGTTTGTGCTAATCGAAAGTTAGAGATTTAATCTATTTTCTTGATGGCGTGTGACTAGTTAATAACATAATTGGTATTTGATAAATATTTGACTTGTAGATGTACGTTGAGACAGAAAAAATGGAATTATTTGTACATCCTAGTGTTGGACATTAGATTTTTTTAACACTAGAACTACTACTGATCCAGTCGAAATGACTGGTATCAGATTTTCTGCTTTGCAATTAGTAAAAAGCTATTGCTTACTTCTATCGAGACAAAAAGTATTACTTATACTTATTTATGTCCGTCATAATTCTAATTAATTCTAATTAATTATGAATAATATATTTAGATACATCTTGGAAAGGTCGGTAGTTCTAGCATTAATATTTCTCACAATATTCGCAATAAATTTCTTTGTTACAACGTTCATAAAACCCTACAATATTTTTGCGCAAATTATAAATATATTTAAATATATTTAAGCATGTTATTTCTTGTTTAAAAGATCGATAAATCTGTTCGTTAAAGGTAAAAACATTTTCAAAAATACATATGCATATCAACTTAATTTCAAAGCAGCATAAAAGTTTTCCCACAGCCGCAACCTTGAATGAAACTCTTCGTTTCTTCCGATCGATTTTATCGCTCAGCATTAATATTCGCGTCGATGGCCGTAAATAAAGATGTCCTTCGGATTACGGAGGCCATCGAAGGAACGAGATCGATAAATTTCATCGTTCGTGATTCACGAATCGAGCTGAATCTCGAGGGCATCGTTGAATGAATCGCGCGACACGATTTCGAAAGAATCGCGAAAAGAACCGATCGACGGTGCAATTTTATTCAATATCGCGACGCGTCGTGTAGCGTAAGTGGACAAGATTAGCGTTTAAGGTGATCATCGTTGATGAGCGGCTCGCCAGAAGGAGAACGAATAATAGACCGGTCGGAGGGAACACGTTCTGATTGAGTTAACCGGCGGCATACGTCATTATACGCCGACTCGTCGGTTCTCGACGCCAAGGCCGAGTGCCGCGAATACGTGTAATCTCGACGTCGTATTCAGGTCGTTCTTAATTAACCTGCCAGTACTTCGGTCTGTACCACGACAAAACTTCGACATGTTTCTCCGTCGTTCATCGACGATTACACTCGACTATCTTATTGCAGCGATTTTTAACCTAATTATTTAATCAGAGGTACCGACCTCTTTTCCCTAAGACTATTGAATAAGAAATACGTTGTTTCGCAACAACTAAAACGACCATAATTCTCTGGAACGAATATCCTGTTTTGATTAATTTCAAATATAATATATCTTTCGGCGTGCCACAGAATTTTAGTATAATAATCGTTTGCGTCTTGTATGTGTCGCGAGACGAAATCTATGCCTTCGAGAGTAAAAATTATCCACGCTTTAAATTAAATAAAGACGCCTATATTCGTCTGTTACTCGTGGGAAACGAAGAATGAATTCAACGCTTGGAAACAATGGAAAATGATGCGGACGACCTTGCACTTGTGTTTCTTCGCATTTCTTTGCATTTTAATAGTTTCTTCACGCCACAAATAGAGGCATTGTGCGTTTATGCTTAGGGGAAAGAATAACGTCCGCTGACCGGTGTTGAATCTGATTTCGGATTTTGATCTCTTCGCTAGTGAATCACTCGGCTTGTTTAAAGTTTCTTCGTCGTAATGTCCGTGATAATAGACCATCAAATATCAGATTTCTTGGATTACAGAAATTAACTAATTTGCATTTCATTTCGTGATTATTTAATGTCGTCGATATGAGCTGCTAATTTTAGCATTTTTTCTAAATTGAAATTTACATTTCATGTGCCAGATCATTCAACAAATATATTATTATAAAGGAAAAATATAATATGTGATAATTAAAAATAACATATATATGTAGATTATGTATATTAAAAAGAAAACAATATACGAGGTGATAAAGAAGTAGATAGCCAACGTTTGGTACTCTGTTCTACTGTTGCCAAGGATGAAAAAAGGTCATATAAACATAGGTCCGAAACTTTTCCTTTTTACTTATATCGAAAATTCACTGGAATAATAGCTGTCAGACGCAGAATTACAAGCATTTTGCTAGAAATAAATATGTGTTTAATAGTAAATCAATATGTATCTAGACGTTTCATAGTGAAGACAATGATATCAGAATGATTTATTTTAATATCGATATTATTAAAAAATCTATACACACTTATATAATTTATTATACAGACTATTTGAAGCAAATATATAATATTATGTAAATTATATGTATAGAATATTTTTTGCTACTTGCCTATAGTGAAGTACATATTTTCAAGTTAAGTTACAAAATAAAATTTTGTACGATAATATTTCGTAGAATTTAGTAATAAAAAGATGTTAAAAGTAAAAGTAAATTGTAGCTCAAAAAAGTAGTTACTTACGTAATACACGTGTATATTAAGATATTCGCGTGAACGGATGTATTTAGTATTCTACTAAGTACTTTATTCATATTTTTTGTCATACAGTATTCAGCTATATAATTTTTAAGGTAAAAAATAATTCACTAAAATAATATTTACACAAAGAAGGAATTTACAATTATTATTTCACATACTTTTTACGTAATTCAGTTCGTATCTCTGTGTATGGCAGACAGATGCAGACGTATATATGTAGATAGATATGGCCACGTCGAATTATAGTAAACAGCCTCCGGAAAGCCTTTCATTTTTGACATAGATCAGATTGAGATAGCGATACTATTTTTTATCTTTCGACAACGATTGCGCCGTATTCGATTCGATTTCTTCTGAATATGTGTACGTGCGTTTATCCTGAATTAAATCATCTATGTTTAAAACTTTACAATACGCTATTATACAAAATATATGAGCACAAAGTATACAAACAGTTGATTATTTTGAATGGAACTTGATATAGCTAAAAAATTGCAAATAGAAAAAGTAATACTTTATCAAAGTTGTGATAGAATATTATGATACGATAACATTTATTTTTCAGAATAAATATGTAAATGGAAAACTTGGTATCTGCAAGTTTCAAATATTACGAAATAGTTTTGTCTTTAAACGATTTAATATCTTCAGCTTTTCTGATTGTCAAATTATGGATAACACAGTGAAAGTTTTCTAAAATTGTTAGGAAGACTATCGTGATTAATTCTAGCAACAATATTCGAAAACGATTAACACATCGACGAATCGTGTACGTTTAATTTTAACACACCTACCATTGTTAACATTTTAAATAAACAATCTTCCTACATTTGCTAATTCCATAAGAAAACGGTGAGCGATACTTTCGATCGTTGGTTTGTTATCAATTTATCATTATTAAATTCACGAGCGGCAGTGTACATAATCCGCACGCAACTATTTCATATATTAACTTAGTTTTACAAAACGAAAAGGTATATAAGTACCTAATGTGTTTTTAATTCAACTCGAAATTCTTTCCAATAATATTTTCTCATGTCTGTCACTTACATTTACCAACAGTATTAACGCTTTCGAGATCGTTGACGTACTGTTACGTCCATTTCTGTGCCAAAGGAGTTAGTCGATAATTACTGCGTCTCTTCGTGTGCAATTAGTTTCTCGTTTTCCTGTTACGGACAATTACCGATGTTGGTTACGAAACCTTCTAAGTCGAATAATTACAGGGTATTTAAACACTTTTTTGCGGAAACCTATTTTCTATAGCCTATATTATTCGTAACACTTCAAGCGTGTATAATGATACAAAGCATAGCAAATAAATTGTGATACCTTGTAGACGACAGCTCGTCGTATGCTTATGAAATAAGTTTGAAGATTCGTATTTATTGCCTTTTTATAGCTGCTGTATCACATTATAAATATTTAGTTAGGATGATTATGTGTTAATACGAGTTATGTTACGTTGTCAACTTATTACGCGATGATTAAGTTTTATTTTAATTAATTTAACTTATCCGATTGATGTGATAATTAAGCATATCAAAATTAATTTATGTAAATTTATATCTACAATTATACAATCAAGGACTAATCGTTTAATAGTCTAATAAAGTGACGAAGAATTTAGAATAAATTATTTCGAAAATAATCACTTCCTCGTCAAGATCTCGTACATCTGTAACGTGCATATAAAAAGAATAATAAATTATAGTAATTACATGACGCATGATAATATTTCAATAACTGTCTAGCCTTTTTTGTGCTATCGAAGGCTTAACGTTACTCGAATATCAGCTTACATCAAAATTTATTCAGATTTATATAATTTCATAAAATCTCTCGTATAATTACAAATCAAAAAAGATCGATTTATCCCTGTCTAATATTTATTTTCTTAATTCTAGTCTCTTTTCCGCTCTACATTTAATGGATTTTAATTTCAACGAACATATCGAAAAGTGGAAATTTGTCCAATTTTATACAGTTTCATAAAGTTTCCCGTATAATTATAATTCAAGAAAGCTCGATTTTTTCGTAACACTTAATCCATATGTATATCATTCCTTTTTAGCTATCTCGCCTCGAGCCGAAACTTCGCAACCCATATGCTTAAGCGTTAAAATATCCGATCGACAGGTGATCTCTGTGGCAGAAGTTCGACGGGAATTTATTTCACGAAGAAACTCGATGGTAGCCAGTCGAAGTTAGTTTCCTTCCAATTAGGCAGTCAGGAGGGCGTGAATATTAACCGGGGCGTTCTCATCAAAATATCAATACTGGGCAACGTCGGCTCGCTGTTATCGAGCCGCGATCAGCCTGGGTTATGCAAATCCCCGGCCTGGCCTGGTCTTTCGCTTTATTTCCCTTCTCGTTTCGGTTGTACCATTACCTTCACAACGAAACCGCCAATAAAAGCAACCGCAAGGATCTTTAGCAATCCTCGGAACAAACGGTCGTCGTCGCATACCTCGCAGCGACGCTGGTTACGTAAGTAAGCGGCCCCGAAAACCTTCGGACCACCTTCGGGCTCGCTAAAACACCAGATAATCTGCCCGTTTCCTCGGCGATTTCGCCGCCGCTGTGTCGCCATAATTGGCGAACGCCGGCGCGCGAGCATCGCGCAAAAGCGGAGTCAGAACGGAGTCGAAAAGGGCCAGCGAACGGGAGCAAACGAAGAACGAGAAAGAAGGGAAGAGAGAAAGAGCGGCAAGAAGAGGAAAAAAGAGGAGAAGGCCTCGACCGGACGATGCTCATGAATCTCATGATCGATGCCCGATGCTCGTGCACGGAGTTAAAATGTGTCCAAGTTGGAAGGCCACGGGCCGATGTCCGGTAATGGTCATCCAGGACTTCAACCGTGTTACGTGTCAGCTCGTGAGACGTTCCGCGGCAATTTACGGCTACGTACACAGTGCCATTACGACGCATCGTAAATAAGACGGTGCACGTTGTATGCAGCGTGGCAGACACACACACACACACACACACACACACACACACATACGCGTGTATACATACATACAGTGCAACGCAGCTTCATCATTTTTACCGCTCATTATGCGTGGGCGCCGTTAATTTCTGGTCCACGGCCGCGCGTTTTTGTCGGCCCGCTTTCGCGATCTCTGTAACGTTGTACTTTTAAGACCTCCTTT
Organism: Bombus pyrosoma; assembly: GCF_014825855.1. Taxonomy (NCBI): domain Eukaryota; kingdom Metazoa; phylum Arthropoda; class Insecta; order Hymenoptera; family Apidae; genus Bombus; species Bombus pyrosoma. The sequence continues at coordinate 7,749,039 of NC_057773.1, read as the reverse complement.
TTCTTTCGAACGTGACTTCCAATCGAGTATCCGACGCTGTCGCTGCGTGTTTGCAGGAAATGGTGCATTGTTTCGTTAACGACGAACAAATTAAGGATCGTGTAATAGTTTCGATATTATTGGCGAGTGGGTGGTAATAGTTTGTTTTCGACTACGCAGTTTGAGTCGATGGTATTATTAATGGATGAATTGCGTTTACGTAAGCAGTTAGAAAACTATCATTTATATACATGTTTTTTTTTTCTTTCAATATCTCCTTTAAATAATTTTCTTCGGCTAACCTTGAGCGCGTAATTATGCTTTGCATCGAAGTAATTGCCCTAACAGATAATAGAAAAAATAAGAAAAACAACGAAATTAGACTTGTCACATTTTTCTGCTACGACCTTTATATCGATAAGATACCTTCCAGGCGCGGATAATGTTAAAAATTTATTACTCTGAATTCCTTCATCAATTGAGATGATTTTTGATATTAAATTTTTCAAAAAGAAAAGTTCATCTATATTTCACAGGGCTGACAGAAGCATGTGTGTACGTTGTTTCAGTCTATATATTTTAGCTTGAAATCGGTTTATCGAAAACGGCGAAATATCAATAAGTGTTGATTACAGTTATCATTTCATAACAATGTATGTCAATATAACGTAGCATCTATCAAAACGATTCAATTGAACTATATCGTGTATATTCATATTTCATACTAATAGCTTATACTTTTATCTATTCTGGTTTCATTCTAACGATGTAATACATCAATCTGTATTTGTTCATTCACTATTTCCTCGCATTCATCAAAATCTCATTGAAATATTTTGTAATAAATTAAGAATCAAACACGTATAAATACCTCAACAACCAGCGAATAACAATGATGTTGTTATTAGTAGCAATAATTATTATTACAATTTCTTCAACAATGATCGGCTAGCGTTCGAAACTTCTATCAATTGCATTCAACGTCGACAGAACGACGAGCTTTATATTATCGAATAGAAAACGTTCCGTTTATTTTTTATTTACTTTAATTCCTGAGAATTGACATTTTCTTAAATTATCGAATCCTCGTTATTACTTCCGGGATATCGCCTAATTTACGGGAATAAATACCAAGCTGCTTGCGAATCAAATTGTTCGCATGGGCGAGGACACATGTGCGCCACTGCAATTACGCGTAATTGGATAATTATCGAAACGTTGGGCGAATTGTTCCAATAACCGGAATTTAAACGTTCGATGCATAATACATTGGCGTTGTTTGAATGTGACAGAAATGCAGGAAAGCGGCGCAAGCCAGGCCGCATCGCGGTCTCGTTTCGTTTCGTAGCAGGAAAAGTAGGTCGTAGGCGGAATAACTCGTTTCATTACGTGATTCCGCCTCTTTATTTCAATGTCCGCGCCCGTATAGTCAATCTCTATTATCTGTGTCTCGAGGGTTGTAGCCAGATCGCTTGAACAAATGCCAAAGGTTATTTCCTCGTAAACTCGCTACGTTATTTCCCGAAAGTAGGAACCTGGCCTTTTACGAGCCTTCTTTCGCTTGACTTCGCTCTTTACCAACTGACACGACGAAACCGCGAAATTATAAAGCTGACACCAGATATGACCGACTAGTAAGTGTGCGGATACTCGGGTGAATTTGTGAAAGCACAAAAACATAAAGTACACCCCCATTCGCAAGTAACAGGACACTTACGAAAACTATAGTCAACTTGAAAAGAGATATACGTATAGTTTGTAGAAAATTTCCAGATAAACCGATCTTACAAATTTCTCTTGAAAGTTGAAAATTAGAGGAATTTTATCCAATTTTGATTAAAGGAAATGCTATAACAGCTAAACGTTTATTGTTTAAGTGTGTTTAAAAGATCGTTAAATCAATGTGTTAGTAAGCGTTAATAATATATAATAGAACATATTTGGTCGAAAATCTTTGCATACCATCGTGCATTTCTTGTTTACGTGTAACAAGGCCAGCAAAAATATGTAAGTAACGCACCTTTTGCTTCATTTGTCTTATTTGGTTCGTTCATCTTTCATCATCGTTCCTCCATTATATCTGCTATCCTTTATTAAAGAAATACACAGAAGTATGAAATAAATTTACCAACAATACTAGATCTGTAAGAAGTCATATTAAAAAGGAGCTCGCAACGATGCTTTGAGAAAATGTACACTAAATAATTTGTCTATTTGTTAATGTATTCACCTTTACAATTTACACCAAATCAATACAATTTGTTGCTATTGCATCGGTTTTACTTAACAGATATTTACGAAGTTTACTCGACACCGATTGTATTTATGCACATAGACATATGTAACGTAAAGTATCTCGTTATCCCATAGCATATCGTATTATCATGCACCTATACGATTTCCAGGATTTTCCAGAAATTCCCCCGTCGTGAATCGATCGTTTCTTGTATGAAACATACACAGTATAGTTTACTGGACGAGTAACTAACGACTTGGTCTATGTTCTTGTTTCAGGTTGCGTCACGACCTTGGAGCCCAGATCAGGGCAAGACGCGGGAGATGACCAAGCTCTGCAACCATAAGAGGAAACTTCTGCTGCCAACTACGGCGGCCGGCAGTCCTGTTGCATCCTGTACACCGACGGTCTCTTCTTCGCCGGCTTTATCCACCGGCCCGGTCGCAACCGCGATTCACGTGAACGCGGACTCGCCCACCTCGCCGGACAAAGCCAGGAAAGGTAAGAACGTGACCTTGCGTGTGCCAATTCTGTCTCACGATTAGTTTCGACCTACCGTATCGATTGCTTCGCCTCTTCTTTCTTTTTCTGCTTTGAGAATGCCGAGAGTGACGGCGTGTTTTATTTCTTCGTGATTTGCATAATTTTGATGCCCGAGTAGATTATGGATTTGAATAGGAAAGGTGGGCGATTTTTTTTTTTTTTGTACAGAATATCTTGCTACGGAGATCTGAATGATGTAATAAATGCGGATGAATTTTTTACCGAGTAGGGGAGCTTGGGTCAAAGTGAAATTCTTAAGATTTAATCACACTGACGTATGGGAAGTAACGGAAATAAGTTTACTTTTTATCGTATTACATTATATAGCTTTGTTTTTGTGTAAGATTTATAACGTTTGCAATTTGACCTATTATTTGTTCAAAAAACCTTTCGTTATTTTTTAGTTTAACCGATTAACTTGGTGAAGTAAAATATAAGTGAAAAAATAGATATGCGAAGGAAAATTTTGATTGAATGTCAGGTTATAAAAAATATGTTACAACAAGTTTATGAAGAAATGAAAAAGGAGGGGTACCCTCAAAGTAAAGAGAGATGATTTTCTAAAAAGTAGGTAAAGCTAAGGAAGTAGAAGACATTTTATATATCATTACATACCTAGACATAGTAAATTCATGAATAAAATTTGGAAATTTTTAATAGAAATTCTAAATACTTTGCTCTAACAGTATGTTATCTGAAAATAATAATTCCTTTTGTGACACATAAAATAATACGTTAATTTGCCATCTCATTTTCGCCACGGTTTCTATGTTTCACGTTAATTGAGATAATTTGTTTCAAATGTAAAATTTCATTTTAGATGCGCGTACGTTTTATCGTCAATAATCATATGTTGTAAGCATTTATTCATGAATATCGAATGATCGGTAAATAAAATAATTACAAGTAATAATTTACGAAAATATCCTACGTAAACAAATCGTTCACCCGGAGAATTGAATTTCTCCTCGCATTTATCAATATGCTTCGACATAATACCAGTTACGCTTTAAAGTTTACTTATTTAACGAAGTATCCCTATTTACATTTATGAGTTCGTAACATAGGAAATTTTTATTATATACAATCACCAACATAATTGTTGTGCAAAACAAGAAAAGAGCCCGTAAGACAAAATTGAATAAATTTCGCTGGGAGTTTCAGTCTTATTTTAATATTAGCGACCTTCGAATTGGTAATTATACTGGCTCTAATAAAACTTCGCTCCTTTCATATCTACAAAATAAATAAAAGCTTCGTAAAATAATTGAATTACCTCGCTAGAAAATATACCCGGTATCCAATATATTCACTCTTATTTTCAAGAAGCTCCTCAGTTGTTTTAAAACAGTAACTTCTATCATTATATGGTATGATCCTTTGGAAGTAAAGTAGAAAGAAAGAAATATCTTTTCTAACTAAATAATTCCAAGTTACTCGTTTCATAAGAGATGATCGTGACGTCACCGATTCGCGAAGAAGTGCAGACGTTTCCTTGCATGTTGAATAACAAACGCGGGATCGAAGTAGCCCAATTAGAGGAGGTATTTCTCGATCAGATAGAGGGGAATAGTCTCGCAAGGAAATTGCATAGAAGGAATTTTTCCATCTAGGGAGTTTTATCCGACGTTCGAGGGGGCGCGGGGTGGTCGATCGATCAAAATCAGAATTTTCCCTGGGGAAAAGTTTCTTGGCGGATTCTCGAACGAGCCACGAACTCGTCGAACTCGATCGCATTATACATACTCGCCAATCAATCTCACGTATACCAGCGTACGCGGCGGCCGAGCACGTACACATCCTCCCACCCATCAATATATCCCCCGAAGAAGTTTTCCCATCGATCCGTCGTATTAACAAAGTTCCGCCAGTTCCGGTAGTCAGAGCGGCGCGCCATAATCGCCGGGAACGTTTATTCACCGTCGTACTAGAAAACACGCGGCGAAAACTTTTATTGGAGGACGACCAAAAGTTTTTCCTCGTGCATCGCGCCTCGCGGCTGCCGACCGAGCCGTGATCATTAGGGCGCAGCGAACGGGAAAAAAGTCCCGGGAAGAAGAAAAGGAACGACGAAATTGCGACATTAGCGGGGTCTGTTGCCTCCATCCCCTTCTCCCTTTCTTTCGTTCCGTCTGTGCTTCCCTTTTCCTCTTTCTCTGTACCTCTCTTTCTTCCGCGGTCCTTTTCGCGTACATAGAGACGGCATTAAAGCTCCCCGATGTCGGTGAAAAAAGGGATGGAGGTGGCGAACGCGACGTAGGAACCGTGGATGGGGGCGTTGGCCCGGGGGAAGGAGGTGGAATGATGTATCACCGTGGCGGCTAAACTCTCCGTCCGGATTTCATTACTAAATCCTATAACCGACCGAGCGAGACCGACTCTTTTCTTTTTTCTCTCTCTCGTTTCCTCTTCCCTGCTACCCGTTCGCCCCTCTCCTCTTCTGCTTCTTTATTCTCTTTTTCGTCTTTTCCTTTCTTCATCGCGTCGCTAATTAAACGGCTGTTATTCCGAGCGAGCCTGTGCACACACAGCGAAAGCCTCGCTTACGGTTTTCGCTCGTCGGGAATGAGAAACAATAGTCCGACTGTGCATTGAAATTCGTCGAGTGTATTTTGATCGTTCGCTGGTTTCAGGGGCTGAGGGATTTAAAGGACAACGTTGCTGATTTTTAATCGCCTGCTCGCAAACTTTCTAACTGTGTTTCATTTCACCTTTTGTCATCCGAACTCAAGCATTTCAATCCTTCCGCCATCGGTTTAGCATAGTGGTTTTGGTAGATTTTGTTCACTCAGGAATTACGTTAGGTAGATATTGCAAAGTGATCGAGACAGTGTAACAGCGATTTGGTGGGCAAAATTTAACTTAACGTTTTGCTATATGACACGTGTAATTTGATTACCCAAAAGACGTCTTCATTTTTATGGTAAGAATTTTACAACAATATATTGATAATTACTAACGTTATTGTGTCACAATTTACGATGTACGTAGTAAATTAACAACAAAGAATAACTACATCATTTTATTAATTTAATTGTATAAAAATTCTTACAAGTGTTCAACGTATACTTATCTGATCACTTTCGGTAAATGAAGTAAGCGCACTTGAAAACAGTTTTACCGTCACGTACAAGATAACTGAATTACCATTTCGGAAAGTTCATAAAAACTTGCTTCACGAGTGGTAGCAGAAAATTAAGAGGAAAAGTTAATGGAAACTATACATTTACGATTAAATATACGCAAATGGAAAGAAAAGTACCTCGAAAATCGGAAGCATAATTTATTTATCGTCCACAGAATTGACAAATTTTCAAGCTAGATTCTACCAAAAATTACCACATGAAATAATCTGCTTCCACTCGTTCGATATAATATTCTTCAAAGATTTATCTTTCTCGCGATTGCGGTATTGCATCACGGAATTGCGCTCCACCCTATATAAATGTACATCGTCGCCAGTGTTTCTGTGGAACTTTATAGGGCCGTTTTAACATCGACGCTCACGTTCGCGTTCACGGGCGTCGCTTCGATTCCAATTTTCCGGTGATATAAAACGACGTGGCCCGAGAAAACGTCACCCTGTTTCTCTCCCTTTCGTTCCACACCATCTTTCTTTCTACCCCTGGTTTCCCTCTATCGAGGCATTTCAACGGCGGAGGTAATACGTTCGCGTGGTGTGCAAACACACACCCTCCGAATCGCGGACGGGGATGGAAAATAAAAGAAATAAGCCGTGGAGGGGAGAGACGAATCGAATGAATCTTTATCGTCGTCGCTCTTCCACGAATACGAGTCTCAATAACGAAAGTCGATTTCATTTCTCTCCTCTCTTCTTTTCGGTTTTGCTCGGTTCAGCCTGGGGAATGGCTTTTATGTACCACAGTTTGCCAAGGGACTCGACCGAGAAACGAGAAACGAAACTCGATCGACGCTATTAATGGAATTCCGACGGCTGGTTACTCGTATCTGGATTTACTTTCGTTTTTAATATGCGTTCATTTTCTAGACCAATCCTGTAGACGAGAGAGGGGGCGAATGTTTGAGCGCGCAAACAGCATTTCTGGAATTTGTACCGCGGCTCTCGCCCGTAACTATTGACTTTTACGCTTCGCGCGAGACACCCTGTCAGCGGATTCGTCGGTGTGTTAATAAATTTTCGAGATCCGATTTCGCCAGGTCGACGAGACAAGTGTAACGACTAATCATGACACGTTTAACGAGGTCGATCGCTCGCCGTTACATTTTCCTTGTCCCGCTGAACAATTTTCCGTGGTAAACAGGCTCTCTCTGTTACCCGATCGATCACGTTCGTGTTACGACGGCGCGATACGCTTTGCGCCGTTTGATATCCCGGAGGAAACGATTTCACAGAGAGCGAGCTATTAGTTACACCTGCAACTTTTCTTTTATCATCTTACTCGGTACGTAAAGATTTCACAACTACGAGTTCTTGACAAATTTTGATTTTCATTCAACTTCGTCGCTTCATTCATTTGATTCATCAAAATCAAATGTTTCATTCGTCAATTATGCAACTAATTTCGTACAATCTGCGCTATTGAGAACGGCGATTAACAACAAAACCAATTGGTTGGCATAATACTCGAGAAGCATTGGCAAAAGTCCTTAGAGCGTGTGCCATGCACAGGTCATCAGACAGTTTAAAGCCCACTCAGGTAAATCCTCAGACGATCCACAAATTTGCATTTGGTTGTCTCTGTCGCTACAATCCCGACGCGGGACAGAAGGCTTTCCATCGGTGTTAGGGTTGCACAGAGGACGCGAGCTGGCCGGAAGAGGAACCAATCGGCCGGCTCGTGTCTTCTTATCGTCCGGGCGATCAATAAGTCCCGGGAGGAGGAAAGAATCCGCTCACCATTCGCTGCCAGCGACGTCAACGCGACGATGTTAGTTTGGATGAGGCAGCTTGGTGGGGGCAAACGCGAAGGAGAACGAGGACAGAGTGGGTGGTAGCAGTGGTGGTGTCGATGGTGGTGGTAGTGGTGGTGGTGGTGGTGGTGGTGGTAGTGGTAGACAGAGAGTTGATAAGGGTTAATTTCGTACGAAGAGGCAGCGGCGCCACGGCGCTCCGAATAGGTGAAGAGAGAAGAGGAACTGCGGTCCAACGTCTGTGTCCGGTTGTGATTCTTGCGCCTGCCCCGAGTGATGTTCACCCCCGCCGACACCGTTTCAAACCACCTCCGGCTCGTCCTCGACCGACGTCCTGTTGTGGTCGCGCAAGCGCATTTTACGCTGCTTCCGTTTAGTCCGCATCAACGGCTCGACCACGTCGTAACGTCCGATCCACGCTGGGATCGTCATGAGCGAACAACTGGGGAAGTAGTCCTTGGCCGAGGTTCAATTGGATTTCAGTGATTCGAGTGCCTTCGAATCCCGCTGGTCCGTCAGCCAGCCGTAACGAGAAGTTTTGCCTCGGGACTTCTCTACCAGAAGATTGTTATAATTATGGCCGTTGGTTCGGTTCAATTGGTCCCTGTATCGAAATCTCCTGACATCGAGTCCGCAACTTCGATCTATACCGCGAGAGTTGCCTGAGAACGATGGGAACTATCTTTGGTTAGCATATTTCAGCCGTACCGATATTGTGTGTTCAAGAGAAATTAGGCTTCTCCATTCGTTTTATTATTTAATCTCTCATCGTCGTTAACGGTTTATATGATATCTTAATTAATATTTAGTTTCGATAGAATAACATGTAAGAAGATATTATATATATTTTAATTGCAAGCCATTGAACAAAGAGTAATTTGAGAAATTACATCAGAAAGGGCGCACTTTGTAATTTTCCCTTGCAATCGAATTTGCAATATCTTTCCTCGCATTTCGAGGGATCGAGTTTCATCCTTAAGCGATAGCCTATATTCCATAATTGCTACGTCATCTCTACTTCGTCAGATTTAATGGCGGCAACGCTTACAGCCATAAGCCATTGACTGCAGATTTTTGGGATAAAGGGAGAGGGATTTTACGCGTTCACGCGAACCTCCCTCGAAAGCCACGAAATGCTTCAAAGATTTTACGCAAATTTTCACCCCCTTGAAAATCGGGTTAAACTACCGTCGTTGCAGACAACTTGGCCTTGCTCCTAGGTGGATTCATTATTACATCCTACCCTACCTCTCTTTCACCCATCCGTTTTCCTCGTCCTCTTCATCTTGCTTCTCCCGCTTCCGAATTGTCTTCCCCCATTGAAGCCGTGGAGAATAATTATCCGCTGTAGGCTTACGGATAAAAGACCGCCATTGAAAACCATCCCCTTTGCCACCCTTTTGCCATTCTGCTTTCTGTTATCCTCGTAAATCAAGGTAATTTTATAGTGTGAACGCTTGTTATGGCTGCTTGTCAACCTTTGATTGTGAAGGGTTGTATAGTTTCGCTTCAATTCCAAATATGAAACAGTTATTTGCTTCGCTTCGTTCTATTTTTCTTTTTCTTTGATTCATCAATTTTTTTAAATACTAACGAACCTATGAAGGTGATTTTCCTCCGTTCTTGTATCTTTCAGCATCGTTTAAATAGTTCGCGTGCATTCTCGTGCATTATTCATTTTTCTCGTATGTTGAAACAATTAGTATGAACACGATGAAAATTATATACGTTCTATAAATATTATACCACTGTTAATATATAAAACTAATTTTCATTAAATAGTTTCTATTATGTAGAGAATAGTAATTATTTTCATTCAGAATGTGTCATACTATAAATCAACAATTTCTGCGACACTTCGTGCATTTATCTTCTGCACTTGGAAAAAAGGCAATATTATAACCATTTATCTTTGTAACTGGTTTATACAAAATTGGAAAAAGTTATACGTTCGTTTACAAGTTAAATGTGTTGGAAAAGAAAGGTAGTGAATAAAACGGATATGAATCTTGGAATTGTTACGCTAAATAGGATTTAACCTTGCGGTGGGACTTCAAATGGAACACTCGTTCATTAAGAAACCTGAAGCAGCGCTTGAATAATAAGTGGAGGGTTAAAATTAGAGTTAGGGAAATGAGTCGTATTTTAATTCTCCATGACCTTGAAGATTTAACGTGCCTCGGAATTCCATTAAGAATTAATACCATTTTTTGCATATCTTAAATATCCAATAACAAAAGATGATTTCCATCAACGTTTCATTATATTTTTCAGATGGTCTCAATAAGAAAAAGAAGAGGAAAATAGGGGGGCTAGGAAACATTTTCTCAGGAGTCTCAGTCTCACAACTTATGGCACAACGCGAAAGAGCTATTGTTGCGGCATCTGGAGTGCAAGGGTCACCAGTACCAAATGGATCGCAGGTAATGTGATACTAATTTTAATTAATCCGAAGAGAAATCTGCTATTTTAATCCTTCCATAATGTATCCCAAGAGAGATTCGAACAAATAATACTGCGAACTTTACATTTTAAATGAAATTATACGTGACGTAATTATTAATATTTATTTCCTATAAGAAGTTAAAATTATATTACGTTAATATCTAATTTTTATTCAATGTAATAATTATGTGATCATAATAAAACAAGATAATTATTTTCCAAGTCTGTTGTTGTAAATTTTTCGCTACTTTATTGTATTGTCAAAGAGTTAATACTTACGGTATGTTTATTGTAAATAATAAGTTTATCTGTAATAGATAAATCTTTATAAATAAATAAATTAGTAGGTAAATTTTATTATTTTCTAATTATGTCGAATATTATGTATATAGCATAATGTTTACACGTGAATGTTTTTCATATTCCAGGTGTGGCCTATTGCGATCCCTAATTTGCAAGTTCAGCAAAGTAATCAGCAGATATGTCATCAAACATTAAATTCACCTTCTCAAACACAAGATATAAATGGCTGTGTAACGAGAAATCCTCAACAAAGGTTAGGTCAGCACAATATGTCGGGGATGTTAATGGGAAATTCCCTGATCATGAATCAGCAGGGCGCCAATTTTAACAATATGACTCAGCAGCAACAACAGTTGTTACAACAGCAACATCAACAGCTTATATTGCAACAACAGCAGCAGCAGCAGCAGCAGCAACAACAACTTATGCAGCAGCATATATCTCAACAACAACAGCAGCAACAGCAGCAGCAACAGTTACTGCCTCATCATCAGCAAATGCAACATATGCAGATTTTACAGCAACACGAACAACAACATCAAAACACGGTCGTGAATCAGTTAACGCAACAGCAAGCTCCTCACTATCTTAATCAATTAAATCAGCAGCCGTTACATATAATGCAGCAGCAGGACCATTTGAATCAGCAGCAGCAACAACAGCAACAGCAATTGCACATGCAACAAATGCAGAAGCATAAGATGCAACAGCAGCAACAACAACAGCAGCATTTGACTCAAGAAGTTGATCAACAATCAGGAAACTACAACCCTCAACATTCGTCAGAAAATTATGTGCATCACATGCAATCCTCACAAGTAACAGCTCAATCTACTCTTCATCCGCAGTTGCACCAAATTCATCAACATCAACTGCAACAACAAACGCAACAGCATCAACCCAATCAACACGTAATGCAGGCACAACCAGCGGATCAATTTCAAATGCAAATACAACAACTTCAGCAGCAACAGCAGCATCAGCATCAACAACAAGTATCTCAGGTGTGCGTGCAACCTCAGTATCCTAATCAACAGTTGAATCATCATTCGTTAGACGTAATGCAACAACAAACAATTGGTCCCGTGATGAATACTGCTGATATGCAGAACAGACATAATCGTACTCCTTCTGTGACGGATGAAGATTTGAATGCGAAACAAATTCAACAGCAGCAGCAGCAGCAGCAACAACAACAACAACAACAGCAGCAGCAGCAACAACAACAGCAGCAGCAGCAGCAGCAACTTCTGTTGCACAATCACGCTGTACAACGGCACCATGTCGTACAAAATGGGAACTTATCGAATAATTCCCACGAAAATATGCAACGAATGTACGCCCCGAATCAGGTTCAATATCCTGTGAGAAATTTCGATGCTTCGAAAGGAGCTATCGTAGATGTTAAACATCAGCAACAATACGCTTTATCTAATGTAGCGGGAAGGAGCCCGAATACCAATCATGCTGTTGAAACGCAGTCTGGAATGGGACCAAACGGGCAACCCGGTAACGTGCATTTCAATTCGAGAACGCCACCTTGGCAACAAAATCGGTCAGCTTCGGGTTCTCATCAGCCTTCTCTCGTCACAGTCCAGAACATCACATGTAACTCTTTCGATCGTGTTCCACCTCTACATCACCACATTCCACAAGCATCCACTTGGACCGATGAAGTTGCGCGCAAGAAGGCCAAACCCAGTAAAGTAATGGTGAAGAAACAGCGCCAGCATAGCGTTACAGATGTTCGAAATAATAGCCTTGATCAATCAGCTTCGAGTCCAATAGATGAATTCAACGAGAAAAATCAACAGAATAGTAATCAAATTGGTTCCACCGTCAATAGCAGCGGCCCGTCGTTTTTGGAAGACCCCAGCGGTTACCTTGCGCAACAGACTGCTTTGTTGAATAGCACGATATCAAGGCAAACCGGTGTTAGTAGCTCTCAAGTGGGAATTGTCAATAATTCGAAAACACCGCAAACGAGCCATGGTTCGCATTTGCCTAATAACACTTATCTTCCACAACCAAAGCCTTCTTCCGGCGCCAGCCCCACGAGCACATCGACGTTTAATTCTGTGAAAAATCACGCAACCTCGCCCGTTGTTGTACACAGTAGCATGACTCCCACTTCGAGCAGTGGAGGAACAGATTCGGAGAATAGTCCTTGCCAAGGTTGTGTTACCAGTGCTGATACTCAATCTTATGTGCAGGATCAATATAAACAACAAATGCAACGTCAGTACCTGATGCATTCTGATCAACGCGAGGATCCTGTTACATCGTCCACGTTTGGAGAACAGTATCAGAACAATCAGCAGCAAGCTGATTCAAGACCGATCCAGGGTGGTACTGTGAGTACCAGTCATGGATCTCCGATTGGTACGAACAGTCCAGCGAATTCAGACACGCCAGCCTCGTCGACACCTGGAATATCACAGCCGGCAACGCCTCAAAGTCTCATTTCGTCGCAGCCGTCGACGCCACATAGTTACTCGCAACCGCCAACACCTCATTCGCATTCTACGTCTGGTCAGGTGCCATCTCAACCTTTAACGCCTCAGGCTCAACAACCCTCACAGTCTTCGATGGGTAGTGTTGCGCCAGAGCAACGCGCGGAAACGCCTTGCTCTGCTACAACGAGTTCAAACGTAGTTCCTTCTAGTACGCCATCGTCGCAATCATCCACCTCCGGTTCAGACAGCATGACGTCTCAAATAACAAAAAGGCAAACCACGAGACAGTCGTCTTTGGATGGTTACCAGCCACATCCTCATACTGTGAATGCAGTTTCGAGAGTACCGATGAATCACTTTGCTGGCACGTCATCGGTAATAACCACAATGGCAAGCGGCCATACGGTTAGCAGTAACACCATCACATCTGTGCTAGCTGGAAGAGCGAATACCGCTACGGTTTCGATAAATACACCTTCTGGAATACCAAATCCCGCTATACCAGACATACTCTCGAATAAATCACAACATCCAGCGTCTTCGACAACCTTAACGAATGTACCAACCACTGTTGTTACTACGACGTCCTCTCTTCCGAATAGTCAATCGTCGATAGCGATAAGTGTGTCGAAATCGCCATTGGAGATGGTTCAAAGCGTCGTTAGTAGTATACAAGTACCTCAGGCCAGTACCAATTCACCAGTACAACCTCAAAGTCAGCAACAGCAGCAACAACCAACCCAACAGCATCCCCAGTCCAATGTTCAAGTTCATAATGTTCTTACGTCAGGCGGAATATTAAAACATCCTGCTGGATCGACTTTACCTCCTGGTCATATTTTAGTGTCTAATGGTGGTCAACTTATAATGGCTAGCACGGGTTCAGGAATCAACGGTGTAATGGCACCACCTCCTCCAAAAATCATTTCCAACTCTAATTCGATGCCACCATTGTCAGTGTCACCTATGGTCACCAGTGTGACAGGAGCTGTCAGCCAGGTTATTCCTGCGGTGGGCGTAGCTCAGCAAGTTATTGGACAGCCCACGGTGCTCGTCAACACTATTCAGACTCCTGTACTTATACAACCTAGTGTCATGACGATGGACAGTATAGGCCAGAACGTTCAAATACCGCATCTAACTGTCGCGACTGGAAACGTGATACAAAATGCTCAGTCAATCTTAGATGCGAATCAGGACGTTACGAGAAACGTCAGTGCGAATCAAGGGATGGTAAATCGGCAACCGGCGTTGCTATCGCCCGAATCAGCGATGAGCAAAAAGAAAGCGTACAAAAAACGAAAGACGAATCCGCAGACAGTGGCCTCGATGTTGCATATCGCTTCGTCTCAACAAAATGCTGGCATGCTGATGCAGTCGCAGTCCAACTTTGCGCAGCAGAACTTCCAGACTCAGAGCATAGGCGGTCCGATGCTGCAGGCGTTGACAATTGTTCCTGGCAAGGGTGGAGCACCAGCTCAATTGGTAATGAATGGTCAGGCCGGTGCAACATCGGCTCAGTTCAATGCTCAACAAATTATCACGAATCCTCAACCAGCTCAGCAAATAAATCTCCTGCAACCAGTGAATTTATTAAACGGAGCTGCTGGTATGGTTCAAAATTTCCCTACTATTCAACAATTCATCGTTCCTGGTATAGGAAGTATGGTTATGTCTGCTGATGGAACGGCGACGTTGCTGCAAGACACAGGAAACATCGGTATGCAGTTGCAGATACAAAACGTAAATGGTCAGAATGTGTTAACTCCGGTGCAAAGCCACAGTGGAATATTCAATCCGAGTCAGAGCATTTTAGCAGCGGGTCCTGCTGGAATGGTCATTCGAACACCGCAAGCAACCGGCGGAAAAATTATTCAACAACATAGTCCTGGCGCACAATTCCTCTCACCGAACAGTGGCCAATTCTTAGTAAATGGAACAACGTCGTTTGGGAATCAACTGAGTCCGATAGTAGCAAATGTCAGTCCGAACCAGCAAGTGACTTTTAATGCCTCGCAAGTTCGACCGACAAACATGCAGGGTCAGCAGGAATTCATACAGATGAACGGGCAGACGTTGATGGTACCTTGTGGAACGGCGCAGAATATCGCTGTTTCATCGGCCCCTAACCAACAGAACACAACATTCGTTCAGCAAAATACTACGATCGTGCAGCAACAAACGACCATGGTATCTAACAATCAGATACCTAATTTTCAAGCTGCAGCTTCTAATGGAACCACCGTCGATCCTTCGTTAAACATTGATCATAATCAGTCGTATATTTTGAGTTCTGGAATGATTCAAGGAAAGGCGCCCACTTCCCCAAAAAGTAGCGTGAATTCGCCGTCTTCGGAGCAGAACGTTGAACAGCAGCAATACGTTCTTGCCAGTAGTAGTACGACTGTTGTTGAGAAAACAGCTCAACAGAGCGATCAACACAGTCCTCTGATGGCAAGACATTCTGTTTCGACTCAGACAGCTGGTAATCAAGCGAATATGGCTCAATCGGCTATGATGAGACAAGGATCGCCGCCGGATACTACCACGCACAGTCCAGGGAATAGTCAAAGATCGAATAGTCCTGCCGTGGACACTACAACGCATGGAGCAGCTTCACCTGCACCGCCAATTACAGCTAGACATCACTCGTCGTCTACGGTAATATTGCATTATTCAATACAATAAAAACAATAAAACCATAGAAGAAAAATATAATAGGTAATTTAGAAATTAATTTTCTGAAATATGTCAATTGTCATAATATTAAATATATCTTTGGATGTTTACAGAATATCATAGATTTATTTATTTAATATGCATATAATTAAAATATTTTTCAACAGAATTAAGTATTTTTCCATGTATTCGTATAATTTTTAAGCACTAAGTTTTTTTATATGTATAGTTTTGATAAAAATTGGCATTGTAGCATAAATTTGTCACTGTGTGTTTCAAACAAATTGCAATCAAATACGAAATTCTTGGATGCTTTAAAACTCTATGGGGTTAAATAAGTGATGTGAACAAACGTAGATTGAAAAGAACTAAACGTTGTGAATATATAATTTATATTTATTGTATTTTTATATGATTAAGCCTGGCATACCTGCTCCTTTATATCTAATTCAAGTTCAATTATATATAATTTCAGACTAATTATGTTTTTCTATTTTTTTTTTTAAGTTTAAGAGAAATATGAAAGAACCGTTAATATATATAATTAATATGTGTGACATTTTATTTTAATTTTGTATTAAAACAAAATCTACTTGTACCAAAAAAAATATTTCTGAGTACATTCAAAGCGTTTTGTTTATTGAAATGAAAACAAGACTGTGATATATAATATTGCCTTGTTTGTATTTTTATCTCAACTAATATACTGAACGCGTTAAAATATTAATTTCCAGCCAATGGTTCATTGCGTATCAAGTAGCGAACCGGATTCAGGCGACGTACCAGTGGCTTCGGAAGATTGGAGAATTCAAGGTATCACCACGAAAGAAATCACGCTTAGTCAGCCAGGTCTCCATGGAAAGACATATGTGGAGTCGACGGTGACTACTGGGATCCAGGTTGGTACCCATGTAGAGCAGGTCAACCGTCATCTAACTCTAACAGACATGCACCAGCCAGCCGATACGACACACCCTGAAAACACATACGCTGACTCACAGGAGCATATGGACACTTCATCACCAAATCATTCCATATATTCAGACACAATGGACCAGAATCCTGTTGAAGATCACCTAAGCGTCACTAAAGAAATGACGGACGTCTCTTATACAGAGGTTGACGTCAATACGTTGCCGGTTGTAGGTCATGGTCACTATCAGCCGATCCTCTATCATAGTCAGCATTATGTTCCCAATACGAACGTTTATCGACAGCAAGCTTTAGTGCCAGATCATGCGCATTACACTATGTTACCTCAAACGAAATTCGATCCTAAATCTTGCGTCGAAACCGATCAAATTGAATCGCAAGTTTCACAACATCTTCCGGAGCAAGATGACATAGATCAAAATTCAGAAGAAAAGCCTTTGGAGAATCAGAACATCGGTATTCCTTATTGTTCACAAGGCGAGAATTATCAAAAATTTGTAAATATCGGTATCGCTGCGTCAGCAGGGCTTTATCCACATTTGTATAACTATAGGTCTGATCCTAATAGCATTGCTGTCGTGAACTATTCGGCCAGTAAGCAGGCCTATATGAATCCATACATTTACAATCAATTCGTATATGCGCAAGAAGCTGACGACGGTGAGGAGACTGACTCATCGTCGGAGGACTGAGCATCTTTCTTTCGTACGGGTCGATTAATTAATTTTGTACATTTTCAATTACTCAACCAGTGGCATTCCCTACTTGCAAGGGCATAATACACGTTTCAATCGAGTACTATTAAGTTTGTAATTAGTTTGTATTTAACGTTATTAATTTTTACGCGTAGATAATTCGTGGGCCGGACGATGTTCAGCTCGCTTTTTTTTAGCATTATTATTTAAAGCATACATTGCAATAATGTAACTTGTATGATTAACCGTGTGTTAACGAATTGCTAAGAAACAAAAAAAGATACATGATTCTTTATAATGGCAAATAGAGAAAAAATAAATTTTTGCTAAACAATATTATTTTTGCTAAAAATTATCTGACATACATTATTCCTAAACGTTCAAAATAAAAGAGAAAATACCTTGCAATGAGCATGCGTAATCAGAGTTTGGATTTTGTCATCTTGGTATCATTTCTCGTTTGCATGCCTCGAAGAATGAAATTTGAACGTGCCATATTAATTCGGCCATTGATAGCGTAGAAAACGTAAGTTTTCTATAATAGTAGCTCTCCGAACGCTCATCGCGTTCTAATATATTATTATACATTCTTGTACATTACTTAGTTGAGTTAAAAATTGTTCTCCGTTCAAGTAGTTTGGTTTGTTTGTTTATTTTCTTTGTTTTATACAACTTCATTCTGTTCACTTATGTTTTTCACGCTCGGTCGAAAGAATGATGAGAATCTTGCTGGAGAAATAAAAGGGTTTATCGAAACGAAACGAGCGATTTGGCAGACGTTAGATTGAAATGATATTAGCATGTGACTTGGTAGGCTTGTGCCTGAGTTGATCCAGTTGTATTTGACAGATCTATACGTCAGAGACGTTGAAGCAAGCCGAAGGTGTGGTGAGCACAGTGAGGTGCGAGGGCAGGGAACATGCCCTCGGCCGCGGAATCAAGCGAAAGCTGGACTCCATCCATTCCATGCATTCTACCCTGCATGAAGACCAAGATGGTCAGTATTGTATGGTATTTTTAGATATTAATCGTATATTAGTTATATAAGTAGCTCGGATATTAGCATCGAGCCACATTTTGATAATCAACTTTGATAATTGTTGACGTGAAAACTGTGTTACTATTGTAAAACACATTAATTCTATCGAGAAAGCTCCGAACGACCTTTCAAATAAATTATGCCATAATCAAGTAAATTTGGTTGTTAAAGATTGATTTTTTTACATCCTGTATATTTTGTATAGAATCGTAGAACGATTGTATAGAATTGTCTTATTATGAAAGTTATCTTATCAAAGTGGTATCTGACAGTAGTTTTACATTGATAAGGAATGTAATTTTATGCATGGTATAACTTTAGAAATATTATAAAATAATTTATACGTAACGAGAAGATTTCACGTTGTTTGTCGATGATTGTTATAGAATGATTGTTAGTATTAAGAATCCTTCTAACTCTAATATCTTCATTAGTCCTCGATTGGTACTGTTGGTTCATAGGTGACAATTTGGAGTACGTTTAGTTATTACAGTAGTCACTATATTGTGTTCTATATTTTAGAATGGAATTTCAGATTTAGTAAATATAAGTATAATAATTAATAAAAGAAGTACTCTAAAACTGAGCAATTTATTCTAAAATTTTGTGGGTTACCTGTGATCCAATAGTACTAATTAAGGGTCAATATTTTAGTTAGACATACATCTGCTACACTCTAACGTTCCTTCATGCTACCTCGTATTTTGTACAAAGCATGTTCCGTTATGTACATAATTACGTTAGTTTACGATTGTTTGTGTGCTTGCTCAGTATTTGTTTTCGTTCGCTGCATGCATAGTGGCATGATCAATTATTGCTTGTTGCATTGTATACGCTTTGGTAATGCTTTTTAAGCGATGTCCAAGATTTACTCATCTCCAAAGTTAATATGAATAATCAAAAGAGAAAAATATTTCCTCGCCTGATTTTATTTTCGAGATTTATCGTCCATTTAATCAGTTTCTATAAGATGTTAGTAAAATTTACTTTTAGAAAAGGAGTATATATTTTCTTTTCGATAAGAGATATTATTTTTCGTTTTTAAACATTTTCTTACATGTTACCTTACAAAGATCATAATGTTCTTTATTTACAAAATAAAGAATTCGAAGAAAATGTAAAATATTCCTTTTCAAACGATAACTTTTTCTTGGCAAAATTTTTCTTCGATGTATCATTGGACTGTATTATTGTTCAACCAGAAAGAGAAAAGAAAATAAAAATTCGTTGCAATATTTCACAAGAATTCGAAGCAGGTAAGTGGTGTCAATACTAAACATTTTTGTTCGTTAAAAGATCCCAGGAGAGGAGACTCGATGCTTTGCTATAAAGATGTAACGGCGGTGACGTTGAATTAATAAATTGTAAATAATTTTCATAAGGATTTATTCCATACACATTCCTACTTTTTTTTTTTTTGTACTAATTGGCTGTCAGGTTTGTTAATATTCATTGTCCACGTAATTGTCACATACCACTGAAGGGGCCAAGGGGCTTCAGTCATACGTTCATTTTCGGCGCGGGTGTGGCTCACCAGTCTTATTTGTTGCGGTCATTTTCTTGTACATAATCATCCTCACGTGTCTCGTGTCGCATGTGCATAATATTTTGGGGAGGGAATTGTTGTTTTCGCCCTGGCCGCGCCTGTGAACTTGGGACGTGCGTGCGCAAAAATTTGTCACGTAAATCCGCGGCTTTATCACGTTCGTAATTCGCCGTTCCAAACGAGAGTTTGGAATTTACGATTCGAGCGATTCACCGTTTGAACCTGCGGAAATAACGAAAAATTATTGTCCAATGAATTTTATGGATCTGTTATTTTACGATCGAGTCACTACGGTAGAGTTATATGTATTCACGATTCAAGTTACGGACGAAAACGTACGGAAGAGTATGATATCGAGTAACGCGGAATGTCTACAAAAAGAAAGCGTACAGGTTGCATTCCTCGGAGCAGGACATATTCTTTAATTGTCGAGTCAGAAATAGAAGAGATCGATGGACGAAGTCATTGCATGTGCTCGAACCATCTGATACCTTACTTTGTCACTGATCTCGCCTACCACCGTTTGTATGAAGCTACTAATCATTTTTTAACGAGCACACGCGCGAGCAAGGAGCACATTTCAAAATAAACAACCCTACAAATACAGACGTAGTGGTATCAGTTAGGATGTTTCAGAGTAATTCATCCCATTCGTAAGGCACGCACAAAGAGCATACTCATTTCGCTGTTATGCGTCATGCACTTATTGATCAAAATTAACACACAATCTTAACTAGACGAAAGCTCGCGGGATCGTGTTGCGAAATTAAATCGATACTTAATTAGCAGATATTTATGCGTTTATGAGAAGAGTTGCAAAAAATGTACCGAATGCATGTTGTATGAAGAAACATATAAAATATACAACTTAATGTACATAATGGTTATATTTAGTAGGTGAAACAAATTTCTGTTTTGGTTCTATCTTTTATATGCGAATTAGCATAAACATTCGCGGTTTGTTATTATTATTAATTATCACATTTGTGAAACGCGTAACACAAAAATTTTATACCAGTTACGCTAATTCGCATTTAATCGGCCATTCGGATTAATATTTAATATTCAATTCGCTATAATTTGGAATATTACATATTATTCATACATTTACAATTTTTAATTTTTATTTTACTTATTTCTCGCTGCATTTCCTATACGCAAAAGCTATATCGCTTTTATCAAGCTATATATTTTACAGTCGTTATATATAAAGCTATATATGAAAAGAGTTATTTATAGCAATTATCCATAACAAGAAGCTATAATCTTCTACAATTTCTTCTCTCACAGGTGAATGAAATTCCACCTGTAGAGGGTTGAAGTCGTAATATTTTAAATAAATTCCAGAACAGAGTTCAAAATGTATTTATCGGTACCATAACAATAACATTGTCTATCGTTGCTACTTCAATGATCGCTAGATTACGAGAGTACAAACTCTTCGTAGCTCAATAAAAAAATCTCACGATCCCCCGATGCTCGTTCTGCTTTCCCGGATACAAGTCTGGTTTCACCATCTGTTCACCGCGCTAAATCGAAATACATATCACCGTCTGGTGGCTAAGAGAGGTAGCGTGAAATAGAGCGAGAGTGAAAAGAGAAATGCGTGCAGCGAGAAAAAGAGAACAATAGAGAAACCGAAAGAAAAACACCGTGAATTGTTTCAAAACCCTTTAGTAACGGAGGCAAAGTCGGAGGAGAAGAGCCAGAGGAAACTGGAAGTGGGTGAGCTAGTATGGGGCGCCGCAAGAGGAAGTCCGGCCTGGCCGGGCAAGGTCGAGTCTTTGGGCCCACCGGGCACCATGACTGTCTGGGTCCGTTGGTACGGGGGCGGGGGCGGTCGGAGCCAGGTCGAGGTCAAGGCTCTCAAGTCCCTCTCCGAAGGCCTCGAGGCGCACCACCGTGCGCGAAAAAAGTTTAGGAAGTGAGTCGCACCACCTCGTTCGGGGATCAACTTATCAGAAACGGGTTATCGAGCCCTCTTAGGGACGATGGGTACCGCGGGGATGAACGATCACCATTTACGAAACGATTAACGGTATACGACGCGTTTCCCAAGGTTTCATTTGATTTACAAGTTTTGCTGGTTTATCGTGTGTCTCTTTCTACGAGTTGTGAACAATGTATATTTGTTGTCGCATGATCTCTCTTAGATATCCTTCAATGTTATATTATTATCCTAGATTTGATTTTGATATTTTTGTTTTTAGAAGAGTTTCATATTATGTTTCTGGATTTTATATTTAATGAGACGTATGGACGTATCGGTGATCATGTTTCAAATAGATCTGTGTCTTATTTTTTTTTTTTTTTTCAATAATGTTCTTCGTTTGTACAGGATGTGGTTAAATCGTTTATCGTCCATTTTTCTAATTTGCATTTTTGATTTGAGACAATACGAATAGATTTGGTAAAATCGCTGCATACATATGCACTCATTAATATCCAGTATAGGAACGATTTACGATACAAACTTTCAACTTGGAACGGAAATACATAGAAGAACGGTATAAAATATATATCTTGTAGAAGATCATTTTCTTTCTATTCTTCTATTTATTTTATTTCTATCCGTTGCACTGGAGGAATTAAAGTTTTGATAAAAATCTACGGATTTAAAAAATTTAACAATCTTGATGAAGCGACTCTGATCGTAGGATTAACAAAAATAATAAATAACTTTTTGTACAGTTCGGATTTCCCTATCACTGGAATATTATGAGAAGCATTATTTTTAAAACCACAATATATTTGTCGCACAATTGAATTTTTTACAACTGAAGATAAATAACGCGATTCTGTTTCGTATTTTGTTATCGTTTATCCTATCATACCCGAGACAGATAAAAAGTATATCAAATTAAGATTGATAAGTGTTTTACATAGTTGATCTATACGTGTATCTAATTACTAACAACACATAATATCTTTTATATTATTTTATACGTATGATTACATTTATAACATACACAATAATCTATAAATGGATCAACCTTGTCAAGCATTTATTAACAAACCAACAGCCAATGTTATCGAATCTCTGTTTAATATAAGAAAACCTGTGCGTAGCTGCGATTGTTAATTTCACGACACTCGTTTAACAGTAGAAGGCTTTTAAGGTAGCCCTTTTAGAAGATCCCTATTGGAAAACGCTTTTACTCTGTCTCTTTGATCGCAGTTGCGCGTTTTTAGACGTATTTTAGTCTACACTCTGCAAACACATATGCAATTTTATTTATATCGCTTAGTATTGCTGTTTAAATATAACTTCTGTATTCTTTGTTTAGTAGTAAATTCTTCGTAGTCTCGTATATCATTTACAAAAAAAAAAAAAAAGGTTTATTGTCACGGTTACACGGCAGATAACGAATATCGGTAAAATTTTATGAAATTCTTTTCGATGTGGATGCAGTCTGTGATGCGTGTAAAATATCGGATAAAAAAAATGGACGTGACAGATTTACGGTTGAGAATCTTTTAATAATAACGCCATTCGCCGTTCCAAATCCGCTTATGGAGGATTCGACAGCCGGATATTTAAATTTGTTTGATTGAATCGAAACTCTTATCGACAGTTGGAAAAAGCAATTATATGTTCGATAAAAAATTTTTTTTTTGTTTCGCTTTGCCGATTAATTGGACTGGAAGAACAATAGCTGAAATAAAAGGCGTAAATTCTAGTAAACTTTAAAACATCCAAATTTTAATCATCGTATTTCCAAACAACAATTAATTTTTCCATGGATCAATTATCTTCTTTTTTTTTTTTGCTTAAGAAAGAAAAGGAAAAGATGTTCAGAAACTTAAAGCAGGACTAAGACTGTTTGAAGACACGAATGATTAACGTATTAAGGGCCAACGTTGCATTAACGCGACATTTAATTTATAATCTCTTTCAAGTCAATTTAATCAGTTACCTTTTTCCGTGACATTGTGATTAGCAAGAGAATTTCAAAGATGTGGCTAATGTATTGTCACTTTTTCTTCTTGCATTTAAATCCTATATTAGTAAGGATACTTAAAGAAATTGAAATATTCGTAACATTATCGAAGTTTCATATAACGTCAGTCAATTTTTAAACAAATGACTAAAGTTTATTATCCAGTGACTCTATGAGAAAATGATAAATATTGCTTTTAGTTATTAGTTTTTCCTCAATTTATACATTTTCTTATCATTCGTGTATTGTTGTTAAGATATCCGGATACTTATGTATATGACCCGTAGTGTAAATTACTTCATTTACATCTTTCGATATTGTTGCATTTGCATAACTTGAACATATCGTTCGAATGCTTGGTTCTTAATAAGTTAATGTTCGAGAACTACTAAAATTCTCCTATAAAAATGTCACGCAGTAAACGGAGAATTTTCAACAACTCGTAAGAAGTCTTTCGTCCGTTTCCTTGATCAATTGTTTCGATTCATTTAACCAATCCCCGACCAGCAAAGTAGTGTCGTAGCTGCGTAGCGTATTCTAGACGTATCGCGGCTTTACTGTTGCTCACCAAAACCGTATCCGGACGCACTGAACGTTCCTTTCGACTAACCCCACGATTTTCTCGTTTGCCCCGTTTCTTTTTCTAGAAGTCGTAAATTGAACATGCAACTGGAGAACGCTATACAGGAAGCAATGGCGGAATTGGACAAAGTCACGGAGTCAAGTAAGGATCAGAAGATCACCGGCAGGTCCTGTAAAGTGACCGGAAGCAGGGGACCGGAAAACGGCGGCGCTTCGAAACAAGAGGGGAAAAGATCCTCGAAGAAGTCTATCGGATCTTTGAATCCTGTTACAGCAGAGCAGAAAGAGTGTAGGTGATCCGTGTCGATTGATTCTCAAACGACTCAACTTAGATTACGGTGATGCGACGGTGAGATCAATTCTATACGAAGAAAAATCGAAGAGGCTGTCGAAGCGTTTGTTATCAAGAGATTTCGGCACTCGACATGTTCTACGTTGTTTTCTAAATTTCCGGCAGACGATTTACTGTTTTCGCTGACAATGTATGGAAGTTTCGTGTTGTATTCGATAGGATTAATATCGGAGACGTTTTTAATCGAGTACGTCGACAGGTCAAAATTTTATGAAGATTCGCTACTTTATAATTCTTATCGAACACGGTTGATTTTATCGAATACAATTGTCGGAGCTTCAGATTTTCCTAAAGCTTTACGAGAACTAGATTTCAAATTTTTCATTCGATATATTCAATATTGTCTTCTGTATTGCGATCATATCTTTGTGTAAAATTGAACGATATTGAACTAATTGTATTATAGAACTATGTAAAATCACGGATGCGGTTATTTTACATTATCTGGGATCTTCTAAGTAAGTGTGATACGGATTCAAACTCTTGTAATGGTTGATATGTAATATAACGGATAGAAGAAGTCGCAATGCAGAAGTAAAGATTGTTGAATGAGAAGATCGTAGAATAAGCGAAATTAATTGTTGTACATACATTTTTCTTCTATTGGAGTAAATAAGAATTGTTCAATTCTAGAAATTACAGAATGGTAAATAAGTATAATTTTTTAAAAAAAAAAAAAAAAAAAAAAAGTGGAGAAATCAATATCGTGGTCCAGTTTGTTGAAAGCAACAAAATGTCGAATCCATAATATTCGAAAATTCTTACGGTTGCCCTGATAGAATCAAAAGTAGATAAAAGTAGATACGAATTAATTTGTTTGACGTTTTTCTTGTGGCACACAAGCACGTTTATTTTTCTTGTATATAAATATCGATGATACCATGAATGAAAGTTTTAGAGATGCTGATGAATTTCGTCGTTCAATACATATGTTAATAGAGGAACAGGAAGCAGAAAAGTCAATCGAATGTGATCGAAGCGACTGAACGTAGAAATAATGAAAAATATTATGTAATCGAATTACAAAAGATTTTTATCGATCGAAAGTCGGTCGAGATATATCTCGACGTGATATAGGATAGTTTGTCGTTATTTCTCCGCAATAATTTGCTGCTAGCGAGCGTAATTCTAGCAAACACCATTTTCCTATTGAGCATTGCTGTTCCAAAGTTGAATTCTTTACGAATTGTCGATCACTCGCTAATTCAAGAAGCAAATTGTTGCCGAACATCGTGTAAATCGTAACAGTAGAATCTGTTAGATCTTTAATTTGTTAAGAATATTTTAAAAAATTTACAGGACATATTACCGAAACGAAATTGTTGAATTATCTATGCGCATCAAAGCACGTACACGTAAATATTTTTCTTTAACGCCAGAATTAGCAGGAAAATGGGCGAAAATTGTAAAAATGTAATAATCACGCAATTAGAAAGTCATTAGTGGAAAAAAATATATATTATGTATCTATGGCCGATCTGACATCGCGTGGAGCTGGCCTACAATATGTGTCTTCGTGTTACTTATATAGTTACATACAGATAGTACGATCATTGAGTGATACAGGAAAGTTTTATTTGAGAAACGAGGAAGTGGTGCGCGTTTACCTAGCTGGTGCATCAATTGTAAAAATACTGTGCAGACTATAGCCTTTCTTTCTTTTTTTCTTTTTTTTTCTTTTTTTTTCTTTTTTTTCTTTTTTAGTTGATACGTTTCTGTCGAACGTAGATTTAGTAAAGACGAATGTATTTTATTCACTGACTCGAGCTGTAACGAGATAGATATACTCTGCGAGTTCGCGTAAACGAACATAAGCGATTCTTGCAACTTTCGAACTAGAGACGTTGTTTCGAATGTTACATTAACATTCACAGACATATAGGATGTGTGATAAGGGGCATAAGAGGTATTTGTATCTCCAATACTTACATAAAATACGTGTAATGTAACGAGTTAGAATGTACGATCAGGTGTTCGATTTTAGAATGACGAACACACTTTCACGCGTCACCTCGTTTTTCTTTTCTTGTTTTTAAAACCACGTGCGAGTGTGTTTACGCTTGCATTGAAGATATAGAAACGAGTATGTGTAGTTTTTAAATGATATTTTTGCGAAAGAGTCAACATCACAGTACCTATAGAAAAAAATCACCGTTTCCAATCATTTTTTAAATGGCTATACGTAAGTATACAAGGAGTAATTGTTTTACCGGGACGTCATCGTGTTGCGCTGTAATATCGAATAGTCTCGACACGTTGAAACTCTTTTTAAACTTAGCCGGCCACAGACGGCCGGTGTTTTTTGATCCGCGTAATAATTTTCTAACGATATATTCTTTAGATGGTAAAGTAACGTATCGATGCCATGGTTCGATATTCTATGAACGAAAAGCTAAATGAATCAAGTGTACATAAGAAACAAACGATCGAATTAATTAAAAACTCGAGGTCTCTGCGAAGTGTCATCATTTGATTTTAATCAGACACACGCTGAATTTCCACTTTTAACGAAACGGGTCTTTCGAGTAACTTAAAGTAAATTTTAGTTAAAAAAGAAAAAAAAAACAAGAAATTAAAAAGAAAAAAAAAAGAACACAATGAAAGAGGAGTAGAACGCCGAAAAAATTAAAAAGTCATTGCGAGAACACTTTTCCATTTTCATGTTCTTTCTGAGTGCGTGTCTAACACGTATTTTGTTTTAACGTTTCCTTTTGTCTTCTTTTTTTAATCTCAATCGTACGATAGCGTGTAATTCGTCTTTATTTTTATATGGTCGCGAAAATCCAAAACTATACCGCGTTATTCAGCGCACAATTTAACTCCGAGACGCGAGAAATGTTCCTTTGAAAGCATGTACGCATAAATATGTACAAAACCATACAGAGCGAATCTTTAAAAGTTAGTAGGATATACGAGTATTAAATGGATATTTTATTTGATCGAGTGTCTGGTCGAGGAGCCATTGTCCATGAAAAAAGATTTCGAGCCAGGAAAACCTTACGACATTAATACGTTGCTTATCAATCTGAGATGAGTAAAACAATTTTTCAATTTCTCAATACGTCAATAAAGCGGCAAATGACTTTTTCATCTGTGAAATCTTTACGTCGATGCATTTTTATTTTTACTATGCAAATTGTGAAGAGTTCGACTAAATTGCTAAGAACTACGCTTTCAGGAATTCGGTTTCGAACAACTTGATAAGCAATGTGTTAAAAGAAAGACATTCAATAGATCTAAACACACGACAGACAGACAATAAAGAAAATGCAAGTATCAAAAGAGAAAGAGGGTTGCGCGAATTTTTTTGATGACTCGTCACTTCGACTTTCGAAGAAGAACATTCTCAGTCGAATGAATTCCATAAACTGTCGATTATTCGTTGCTAATACTATGAAATTGTAGACAGAAATAGTTGGTATTTCTGATGGAAAATTAAATAATTTGCAAAATTTCTATACCTCTTGCAAATTCTTGTAACTGTCACTTTTGTAACTGGTCTCAATGTTTTACCATGAAGGAAATTCAAAAGCCTTTCAAATATAATATTATTATGTAAAATATCCAAAATTTCTGAGGACCAATAATCATTTTCTAAATTGTTTAATTATAAATGTCACTTTTACAGTAAAAGGGAGAATGGTAATAAATTCATTAGATTTTTCACTGTTTGATCAAATCGCTTCAATTAATTCTGTAATACTGTAAAAAAACAACGATATATAAACATATTTATCTAAGTTACATATTGGAGAAAATAGCAGTTACAAGTAGCCGTGTAACAATGTAAATTATTATTTGTGCCGAAATTCGAGGAATGTTCTGAGTTTTGATACGTGACGTTAAAGTAAAATAAATTTACAAATTTAATTTCTCGAATAACAAACTTAAATGATAAAAATATTTTCTCTGATATGTGATATCGAACAATAACTTTCATAACACGAATTAAAACATTTGATACATAATATAAAGTTTTGTATGACTACAGTTAGAGAAGACGAACATAAATTTTCAAAGTTTGATCAAGCAGTTTATGGAGAGCGAGAGAGAGAGAGAGAGAGAGAGAGAGAGCGAGAGAGAACGAGAGAGAGAGAGAGCGCGAGAGAGAGAGAGAGAAAGAGAGAAGTTAGTTTTATCTTATGCAAATAGTTGACAAAAAATTGAGTTAGTCGAATGGGACTAACTAAGATTCTAAACGCAAGGACCACTAATGTTTATGCTGCTCGAAACTACGAGTGGAACAGTGTACGAATTTTTAAGGAACAGTTTTCTTCTATTATCTATTCTAGCAACGAATAATCGTTGTGACTAGAACGACAGAGAACACCGCGTTTTTCGCTTACGAAGTCTCGTCGTTCACATTTACTCCATCGATCCTAATTGGTTATTCACGCGCCTCTAATTAACGACGGTACATCAAATGAAATCAAAAGCTCGCGGCAAGACTTCATGTCGTCGGGCCTTTCCTCGCAAGCACGTTCATATTCAAAAGTCTCGTTTTCATCGACGACTAACAACGAGACGATTAACAAAACGCAGCAACAAAGAGACACTTAGAGCCTCAGGAAGACCAAAATGATGCATTATCTCAGATTTGTAGATTTTTCGTTTTTTTTTTTTTTAATCAGTGGCGAAAGACATATCACCGGCCGCGGATGACGATTTTCGATGACGATTGACATAGCTTTCTCTGAAATAGGGAAATAGATGGAAAGCGAGGTAAAATGGGATAATAATGAGAAACACCGGTGTCGAAAAGACTTTACGGGGATCGTGCGAATAGGAAACGCGCAAACGGCTGGCATCGCTATTACACAACATGGGACCGTTTAAACATAAGACACTTATAATTTTATTGTTCGATTCCTTCGCCCAGTCGGTAGCCGTGGGGCGGAATGTAATTTTGTCTTGCGGCTCCTTGCTAATTTCGTAACATCGATCCAGAGGTCGAGTCAACACGAGGGGGAGGTTTTTTGTCCTTTCTTCGCAGCGTATTCACGCGCTAAGCGGGAGATTAATAAATTTATTAAAAAAACGAAAACGAAAAAAAAGGTAAAAAAAAAAAAAACAGTAAAGACTTACCTCAGTAACGTAATGTACGCAAGAATCAAACATCTTTATGATCGAGAGTACGTATACACCGTAGAGCCGACGTCCTTTGTATATTTTCCGTATTGTACATAGTTATACATACGCCTTATCGGTAATTATCGCTGTACGATAACCGTCGAACTGCGCACTATTTAATATGTATTTATGCGAATCATTGGACAAAAGAAGCTGCGCCTATTTGGTCAGCAACGTGCTCGCGGAAAAAGCCACGTGGGTAGAAAAGAAGATGCTTTTTAAGCAGAACCATGCTTCAATCAGTGCGAATATTTTTATTTATAAATGAATTTCGTTTTTGATCTTTTAAATCGAAGAACAAAACGAATCGTGATTCAATATTCTTAGATAATCAATTTTGTACATATACGTATGTCTATATGTTACTTTATGACGTTTTACCAGTGTATTAATGTCGTTAAAAAACGATTGAAGTGTCTAGCTCATATCACTGTTTTTATATGTATAATTTTTCATATTTGATTTTTTTAGTTATTAGACGATACTCTTACTAATCATTATCCGGCCTGTCGGGTTTTCTAGTTGAGATTTGTTTTCGTAGAAAAGTCAATTTTAATAAATAAATGTAATAAACGCTTACGTATATCTATCTTTGTGTTTTTATCGAATTTTTTGTATACTATTATTTTCCGCGATTTTCTCTTATTTTCTTTCTTTTCTTGTTTTTCAGTAAAATGAAATTTTTCAATGAAATTTTTCAATGAGATCGTGATAAAGGTCATGGTTAAGGAGTGTTTGAAAATTCCAAACATCGTCAACCTACGTTGCTTTTTCTCGATACGAATCAAACGTCGAATCGATAAACATAGAGGATTGCGAGCACGATAATGTAAAAAAGAGGCCTACGTTAATCGATACTTTATCGTCTCTTTTTTTTTGCATTTCCTTTTCCTTCTTGCGACGGTTGGACGGGTACGATCAAACAGTGACTAAAGATAGTTAACGCGTTTAGCCAAGCGGTACGACTAGTAATTGCGGGAAACAAATTTTTTGGAGAACTATATACCGATAGTTATCAAAGTGTGACTGAGGAGCACGAGTTTTTTTGGCAAATATTTATTACTATTATTATTTATCAAAAAATAAATAAAAAACGAGGAGAATGTAGTTATATTTAATGGAGCGTTTCGTTCGCTTGTTATGTTTTGAGAGAGATCTAAAAAAAAGAGGAGAATGGGGTGCGGGGCGACTTTTGTTTATTGTCGCGTAATGTATTGTAAGAGTGAGAGAGAAAGAGCAAAAAATTTGGGAAGAATGACAGGAAACGAGTGAGAGAGAAAAAATGTGAGAAATAGAATGAGAACAAAGATAAAACTAACAAAAAAAGAAAAAAGAGAGGAAAAAAAAGAGAACGATCGAAAATGCAAATTTTGGGGAACGAAGATAGATTTAAGAAGCACCAAAATAAAAGTGAAAAAACGAAAAACTGATTAAACTCCTTAGGAACAAACGATCCAACTGTAATCACGATTGCCGTGTAAAACAAATTTAGAAGACGGATGCACTTCTTGGTGTACAATATGACTATTGACGCAGATAATAGCTATACATATTACGATATCATTTCGTCAGTGGTATTACAATAAGAGATAATAATTTTATATTTACAAGATAGAAGATCGTTGAATCTAAATGAGTGTAATATACGTCTGTACTATGAAAAGAAGAAACACACGACACACGGAAAGCATATTACACATATGTATGTATACAGTATACTACCCTTCCACTTCATGGAGACTCCCTTTTTGCAATCCCATTCCCATCCTCCGCGTTCCCAAAATTCCGTGCTAGGACAAAAAACTAGGAAAGCTAGCTTATTTAATATATTTGGCATGATATTTATATATATATTATATATATATAAATACGACTATATATATAAATATATGAATATAAATACGGATATAAATATAAATATAAATATGATTATAAATATAAATATAAATGCAAATATAAATACAAAGTATAAATATATATATAAATATAAATAAATATATATATATATATACATGAGAGATAGAGCATAAAATAAAAAAAAATGGAATAGCCTCGGGTGGCAATATTTGCTTGTCCGAGGAAAAGTATGAAGCTATGTGATCCACTACTACTAGTAGCTTTTAGCTGTAAAGACTTATACTTTATTTTGTAAATTTTGTTTATACAATGTTTGATCGTTCACGCATAATACTATTGTATGTGAAAATAAGTTAATAAATCATTAACATGTGAAGTTATATAACTGTGAAATGTCTACTATTCTGCCTTCTCGTCGTTACGTAATCACATAATGCATATAATTAATACTGAAACTTTTACAATTTTTAAACTCTTATGTAGTATTATCTGATGCTATATAATATATGAATAAGAGGTATAGTTATATTTTCTTTTGTATGAAATAATTACAACGGATGATACATAATTCCTGTATGACATGTTCTTGTCACATTTTTCAAATAATTCTTTTCATATTAATTTTAGTAAATGGTATATATACGAGGTACAGTAAACGTCGGTAAAAAAATTCTTTGCACCATTATATACGCCTCTTGAAATAGCGCAATTTTGTTCTCTGTGAGAAGTTTTTTCATATGAAATAAATAAATAAAGCAATATAAATAAATCAAGTATCTCAATATCCTGTTCCCGCGCGTCTTCTCCTGTTTACGCGCATTCCCGCCAGTTTCAATCATTCAGATAAGTGAACGAGATTTTATTGAAATCTTCTTGTCAACTTCGATAGCTTACATTTTAAACTTTATCCGTTTGCTGTGTGGAACTGATTCTTCTACGTTACATCTTAATCCGAATATAGATCGATTACGATAAACTATATCCTTTATAAATGAAATCTTGTTCTTTAGAATACTCGTGATTCTGCACTTTGCCGTCTCAGCTGCGCTGTAGTCTTTCTCCATGCTGTACCGATAACATCGCATGCGATACGAAATTGATATGGGGGTTAACTGAGCTCCAAAACGTGGCATACGAATTAAATGTCATATCTATGTAGCATTCTTATCTTCATAGTGGCAGCACTGGCAACAGAAGTTGCTTGCGAGAAGCATAGTTTACGGAGATAGCACGTTATAGGACGCATACGGACGGCAGCAAGAATTAGAATTGTAAACATGATTTGTTTTGTAGCAGAAATGATATCAACGGTGAGTATTCATTAATACATTTTCTTTCTTTCGATTCAAATAGACTAAAGATTACCCCTATCACATATATTGTATTGATTCAACTAGAATTATGTGAAATTATAAATAATTTTGATATTATTCTTTTAAACGATACAGTGATTAACATAATATAATTGTTATGCTATAGGGAATTGACAGTGAGTCATGTATGAACCACATAGATTCAACTGTGAGAGACATAATGTACAATCATGCATATGAAGAATTGTTTGTACTCGACGTTGGTCCAGAAAATCTATTTAAAAGGCAACAAGGTACTGTAAAACAATATACTTCTTGGATATCTTGAGAAAGCTCATATAAGCGAGTTCCAATGTAAAAATTAAAGAAGTACGTTTGTCAGTTATGATATGTAATTTAATAATAAGAGCATATAGGAAATCTTAAAAGTAGTCTTTTAAGTTTGTCTAAATGTATTTTATAGGGAATGGAACAATCTAAGGGCTGACAAAAGGAAATGTCACAGAAGTGATGATACCACGTTAAAGGATTTTTGGATTCATTGGGTACATATGTGAATAAAAAACCAATTGTGGAACCAACTGAAGAGGAAGCTGCAGAGTTAGAAGTAATATTATGCAAAAGAAGTAGAAAAGGAAATCCATTCAAGAGAACACTGTATTACATACTACTATCTTGTGCTAACTTTTAAATATGTATATCGTTTGAATAACAAGTAGAGATTATATAATGATAAAGATAGACATATCAGTTTTCTATGCACCAAAGCATATTGAGGTACATTTACCCCAACAGATGCTTCATATCAGAAGTACGAATTCATATTTGTGAGAAACATATAGAGGGTATTTTACAGATTAGGTGGTTCCTACATACTATGCATTTATTGCTTTCTAGTGGCATAAACTGTAATGGTGGAGGTATGTATGTATATTTAAATTCTTTTAATATATAATAAATTCAAATAATAAGTATCATATCTTATTGTTTGCAGAATTTTATAAATGTCAGCTTTCATAGATAATAAATTACTTATACCTTTTGCAGGGGGATATCCATTCAGTTAAAATAACATACCAGCAGTTCTACCTTCTTCTAATCGAAAGTGGCTAGCATGTCAATATATAAATAATAAAATTGTTACATTTTCTCCATTAAGCAGATTCAAAATGAATCGTAAGAAGATATTTACGGGCCACGTGGGTGCTGTTTATGCGTGCAGTTTGGATGTTTCTCCTGAAATGAGGTAGAAAAATTTTCACTAATTTTTATAAAGTTGCGTCTGGCATAGCACAACATAGTTTCTTTACACTAATTTTCTTTAGGTATGGGCTTGGAAAACAACAAAATCGTGTAGAAAATGAAAAGCACATGTTGGTGTCTGTACCAATATATTATACATCCTTGTGAAACTTGAAAAATAGTAACATCCGGATGGGACGGACACGTAAAATGTTGAAATTAAGTATATACAAAAACTAAGTATTTAATCGACGCAGGTTTTAGTATTCCTTTGATGTAATACATATTGTATATATTGCTTTTATGAATATTCAATTGCATTTTTGTAACACATAAATGCAAAAATAGGAGGGCAGATTTAAGCTTCTTTTTGAGAAAACATTCTCTTTGTACCATCTTGTAAATTTGTATACGAAGAATTTGACAATAAAGTAATATTTTCATAAAATCAGTATACATTTAATTCAATCCATCCCTTATTAATATTTAAGTACAAATAATTCGTATAAATTCATTACCAAATAAAATATAAAGTATAAATTGAAATGAAACAATAATTTCGTATATAGAACGCATTCGAAGTATATTGAATAATACGAATAGGTAGATTTCATTTACCTGGTTTAAAATTCTATGCAATGTTAGAGCGTATTAACAGTATTGATTATTCCATAGGGCAAAAGATATATTACGTACGATCACTATATTCATGGGTAAGCAATTTTTTAATCAGCGCTGATTCTCCTTTCACGCGGTATGTAGTATCCAATATTTCGTTTATAGCACACCGTAAAGTACACTTTGCGTGTAAGTATCTCTGAATTATGAAGTCGATGTGTTCCAAAAAATGAATATTTTCGAAGAAGTTTTTTAGTCGAAATATTTTTGCATAGAAGTCGGCGATTTTTTATGCAAATTAACAGACTGCAGACAGGTTCACGGCTACGAAAGCTCTTTTGTAATTTTAATACTTTGTTCGGCGGAATCATTTAATTTGACACTACATAAATAACGTCGCCGATGCTAAATGCAAACGCAGCTTTTGGAAGTTTGGCTCTTGAATTACCTTTCATTCCGCTTCTGCTCCTCTTGCACTTTGAATGAGCTTCAATGGTACGCTAGGGGCCGAGCAATCCCTGGCCAGTTAATCCAGAAAATTCCACCCGTTATACTAGAAATCACAAGGATGTCTGCGATTGCGTCAAATCCCTTCGTTTTTCCAATATTTTCCATAATTTTAGAATTTTTTATTACTTGCGTGTAAAGACTTCCTTTTTAAATAAAAATTTTTATAACAATAATAATTCCTAAGTATACAACTAAAAATCGATGTTATTGTAAAATTGAATTTTATTTTTCATGTTTGCATAAGCTTTTCCTATAAGAGCTTGTAAAGAAACGTTACAATTTGTTGAAATTTTGAAACTTTCACGGTATATCATTTTTACATGATTACTCATCAAAAATGTTATTGTGCACTTTTCTATCGCTATTTTATTTTTCCTTTGTAATAATATTATTTTAATCGAGAAACGTTATTTGCCTAAAATTCTCAACTAATCCATATGAAATAAAGGAGAAGTTATTTCCTAAAAAGTTTGATATTTAATCTGATATTGTGCTAAAATAAGTGGTCTCTGAGCGTTTATAAACACAATATAAATCCGTTGTACACTGCAACGAAACAGATTAAATGTTTTCGGGTCCTCGAGATTAAAAGTAATTTCTGCAAAAAGCTAATAAAATACCACACCAATTTCCGGAATTATTTCGACATGTTCTTTGCGTTTTTTGGTTTTCGCGTGACAGTTAATTTCCTTTTTACTATGGCGCTTCGAAATGAAAATTAGAAGCGTGAACAATTAATTCATAAAATCGTATGGAAATTGAATACACCGTCGTGATACACTGTTTCGTAAAAGTTTTGGATTCGAGAAAAGCTAATCACGCGCCAGTGAAAAGTAACACATTGTTCTTTATAAAAACAAATTCATTGATATGGGAAACGTCGGCGAATTACATGAGAATTGTAAACAGACGTCATCAAATTTCAAAATGTCACGATCGATCCGTCAAGAAAACAAAGATTCGAAAACGCGGCCCGGAATAAAATTGTCGGGTAATTAATACGGAAAATTTTGTCGACGGTTGATACGATTGTGCATGTCGCGTTTTCAAAGGGCTCGACTGTTTCAAAGCTTTCGACTTACGCAACGTCGACGTAATATATTTTCGAATAAAGCTCGGCTGCGCGTGCATCTGCGAGCGCAGACGTTCTACAAATACACACGGTGCTCCATCGAATCAAACGACGGAGAAAGCTAATTAAAGGTTCATATTTTTAAACGTCGATATTTCAACGAACTCGCTGGGAAGGGAGTGTTGAATTTCAACATGCATTTTATATGTACGTTTCGGAGAAAAAATCACAAATATTTTCATGGAAGCGATATCCTCAATAGAGCTGAAAAATTAATTTATTATTATACAGATTAGATAAATTTGAAGAAAGGTATGTAATTATTTTCATATCTATGCACATTTCTATAGAAAAATAGTTAAAAGTTAACCGCGAAAACTTACATAGTAAAAATGCATTTAAAAGGCAATTATAAAATGTTATTGTCATAACGAAGAGGTAATATTGTGATATTATTTGTGCTAAATATAATGAAAAAAGTTTGAAGAAATAAAAGAAATGTTTTATCGTTTCTTTGAAAATTAAATTTATCACATTAAATTTATTATATAATATTAGGCAAGTTAATCAATTTCGTGTATGTTTTCCAAAATTGCATATGAATAAAAGCATAATCCAGTATCATACCTTTTTGCTATCATTGCACTGTATTAGTTATTAATTGATACCGATACAAAAATCATGTTATTTTGTTAAGATCTTATTCTGTCATATAAATGAACAAATAAATAAAAACAACTCGCGCACTTTATAGGCAACATTTTTATTTTAAAGAACTAATGGTATGTACAAAAACTATGAAATTCCTGAGATTGGATTTATTTGTAATTGCTAACGAAAAAAGAGGAATTCTATCGAAATGGTGCATAAGCACTTTTAGACATTGCGTAAAGTGAACTCAACTTTCAGGGGCAGTTCGTCTTCGGGTTGCGGCAAACCGTTTCCTTATCCGTACTTTTAGCTTATGTTGCTTGAATGGACGAAACGATAGAGTAGACTGAGCAGCTCCCTTTTGATTTGGAGAATTCCGCTTGAAAGCATTGAAATCGCAATCGAGCAGACATGAAAGAAAATACATTCTTTGACGTTTGCATACCGACAGTAAATTTAATATTCTTTCCTTTTAAATCGCTAAACACCGATTATAATTCGGTATTTAATAAAAACAGACAAATAATGAAAGCATCAAAGTTGCCCGATTAATTCCCAGATTTCAAATTGTAGTTACAAAGCAAGAAACTGCAATCCCTTTTATAATCCCTTCCCCCTACAAACAAACTTCTGCCCATACAGAACCTTTTTCAATCCAATTTTTATATCTCAACATCGCTTTTGCTTCGATGATCAAAAGGACATTTAATATTTAAAAAAAAATTTTCGTATCAGACCATTCTCCTCGCATCTAAGAAATTTGTTTTGACAATGAGAAAAACACGTTCCGATCCAAAAACGCAGCACGGTTAATAACGATAAGCGACAGACGGAATTTTTGCTGAAATACGAAAGAAAAATACAGCATCAGATGGTACGGGTAATGAACCTCCTGTCGTATGGAGTGCACTCGATAAGCTGTTCACTGGCGGAAGCTGCGCCACGCTGGATCGCTTAACCGCTAGTCCGTCCGGCAGCGGATCATGCCGATATGATTACCGAATTATGCGAAGCTCGTTGCGCGCGACCGCGTTTGTCGAGCCACGGGGTACATAACCAATATTTAACGCCTATTAGTGCCAAAGAGAATTTATCTTACGGCGCCACGGGGGTCACACTTGAACGAAGGGGTACGAGGCCAGACTACGCCTGCTACCGGCCGAACAGAGGGTGCACACGAGGGTGAACTGGCGTGAGGGGTGTAACGCGTGCAAGCCGGTAGTCGCAGAAATTACGCGACAGCGTATCTGCTATTGATTTACTGGTAGCAGGTGCATACAGACCGAGTGAATCCTCGTTGGCCATATTATCAGGATAGATAGGTCGCTCATCAACTATATCTTTACAGTTATCGCGCGTCTGCCGCTGGTTGTCCAAGGATTTAATCCGTTAAACGGGAAAAAGTCTCGCGAGAAAGTTTCCGTTAATCTGGTTGGGAAGGTTAATGGACGTGGTGGAAGAGAATTTGAAGAAACGACCATCGGGTCTCCGTATGGTTGGTCAAAGTGATTTTGGTGTTTGTAACTTTACTACTTTGTACTTAATTAAGAATGAAGTTGCCGGCTTGAATGGCGTGTAAAATTTTACGATTCTGTGTGTGGGGATTTAGGCGAATAATTTTATTTTGTGCGGCGTGGAAGTATTTGATATAAATAAAGATAGGATATAAATAAAATGTGAGGGGTTGATAACGATCAAATGACTTTATGTAGAAATGTAGCAAGTATAAAGAAAATGTATAACTTTCAACTTAAACAGAGGAGGTCGTGAAGTAAATTTTACATTTAAAACTACGTTTACAGATTTATTTGATCCGATAAAATTTATGTAACATTTATAGCGAAAGAAGCCATTAATAATATATAAATCTATAACAAGTTTATGCTTTAATACAAATTATAGTTATACTATATATTATATTAATACAAATTTAAAAGAAATGATTATCGTAATTGCATTTAAAACACGTATGCATACTATGTCAATAAAATTATTAAATTTCTTATCACAATTTAAAAACTAAAACATTATAATTTTAAATACATAAAATTTAATTGGCAGATAAATACAATAATAATATACACATAAGGACCCGTTATGTGCTTGATATTATTGAAATTAGAACTTATCACACTTATCACAGAAGGGTGTTCGCATTTAATATTGCGAATAATCAAACATTAATTATCGTTGGTTTCAGTTGTTATGACTGACTTTACCAGTTGCATCAGGTTCACTAACATGATACAACAATCATCATAATTGCGATCATTGTTCTCAAGTGACACAATTTGTCTTCCCTGTCTAAACGTTGTCATTGCTTTACAATAACCAATTCACCAACGCCGACACATTGTCGAGTTGTAACCGAAACGGAACACAACTGAAGATCGTCATAAATCATGTTACGCATCGTGGATTGTGACAAATGTTGAATGAATCATAATTGTCTAGTTTGATATGCTGGTTACCGAGGAGGGAGAACTATGGAAAATAGATAATCGAACTTTAATTGATAATTTGATTGTGGACCAATCATTTAAAACAGAAAAACCACTGGAAGAAAACTAACAATATTATACTGATGTATCACATTAAAGTGATATTATTAGACGATAGAACAAAATATCAGGTGAAATATGAATTAAAATTGAATAAAACTGGTAGATAATCAATTCAATTAATTAAATTCGTTATAACTTTCCTTCCTATTGTGAGAAACGTTTAACGTCACATTAACAGTAGGCCACATAATTGTTCAATGTAAGAAATATTCTCTATAACTGTACATAATATTTATATATAATACATATAATATCATAATATTAATATTTAATATTTATAGATGTACAGGTAATATTTATAGGTAATAATTCAACATTAAACACATAATAAGCAAGTACGACAATAAATATATAATTTATATATGTAAAATAATTCATTTAACTTCAAAAACATTTCAATAGATGTTAAATATTAAATTCCATATTTTGCGTAAATTTTTTCTAATTACGGTAATTATTTTTTTGAATTATTATACACATTTGTACTAAATATATTCGTTACATATCTGCTGAAATAAATCTCCGATTTATCGTAAAAGATATTAATCTATAACGTCGACTCGTTAAAACTTATAATCGAATAAATTTGTTGCACCTGAACCCGTGCCCTTTTATATTACAGCGTCGTTAACAAATCGCCGGTTGAAATTGAACTTTTAATTATATTCCGATGATTGGAGCGTGCAAATAGCCGACTGATTTCTTTTATTCGTCCTCACTTACTGTCTGGCTGGCCGGCGAATATTAATAACACTGGATTCACGGATCGCTCAAGCCGCAGAAATTTCAGACGGCGAGACATCATCCCGTGAAATATAATCTTTAACGGTTCTAATTAATTTCTCTTGCCCGCGAGGTCATACTACCCTCGTTTTCCACCTTATTTTCTTTTGCCACAGCAATTATACAAACTTTGGATTTCCATTGGAACGACGTTTCGCTTCATCCCCTACCCAGCCGATTTGGCAACAATCGCAAGGTAAGCGGATTATTTAAGGACTTTCCGTAGTGCATACCATGCTGGAAACCTTCGCAGTCACTATTCACCAACGCGTCCACGCCGGTTCTGGTTTTCTACGAGAAAAGGCAGCCGCACACGGAACCCAGTACTTTTAGTGAACTTCCAGATAAATCGCATTTCGCCGAATCGAAAAGAAGAGCAAAATAAAACGCCGCTTTTATCGGCATTTTAATTGCGCGCTGGCGTCGTTGTTACGTAGCTTAAATTGCTTAAGATCTGTGATTAGTCGCCGGTGACTTTTCCCTTCTTTCCCTCTGTTACGCGACTTATTTCATCTATGCTTATCGTGTTTACATTTGTGTTATAATAAAGAGAAACACTGTATAAATAACAATAAGCAATTATTCATGTTAATCGCATAAAGATATTATACATATATTTGTGGTTTTACTATTTTCTATTTGCTTTTAGACATTTTTACGTACTTGTATTATGTAAGTATTGTTATTATGAGTGTGCTTTTTTAAATTAATGGCCATTAAAGGTTCCAATGTCTAAATCTGCGAGTATCCATCGATATGCATACAGTTAATTAATTATTGATAACGATATTTTATGGTATTATTTCCTTATAAAAGAAAGAGATTATGTAATAAAAAGAAATATACTAAATTTAATTAAAGTATGTCTATGTCTAAAATATATAAAATTCAAGGAAAATGGAAGATGATTTCGTCATGATGGAATAGCCTCAGTTTTATAACCGAACGCAGATAATAAATATAAATATGGTTGCAACAATGAACCTAAAAAGACCTATAAA
The DNA here is from genome assembly GCF_014825855.1 of Bombus pyrosoma. NCBI lineage: Eukaryota > Metazoa > Arthropoda > Insecta > Hymenoptera > Apidae > Bombus > Bombus pyrosoma. The sequence continues at coordinate 7,707,676 of NC_057773.1, read as the reverse complement.
AAAAATAATATGGTAATGGTGTAGTATAGTAATAGCGTAAAGATAATACTCATATTCCCGTGTGCATTCGCGTACTCGCGTTTAGCAAGCTTGAGAATAACCGTGTCCCACCCTTGTCTAACCGTTTGTTATCGCTTTTCGGTTCGATAGGAACGCACCAGCGGCATTTACTTTATCGAGATCACCCTACGGTTATCCTATTCTTGCGTGGCAAGATCTGCGTATCCATTCATTCACTATTCTGTTCGACTTTATCTTCGTTTTATCTCGCATAATGGCAGTGGTTTTATCCTATATTTAAACGCTGGTTTTTCTATAGCGTTGGACGAGACGAACAATATTCGTAAAAAGAGGATAATTAGTAAGTGAAACAAAGCAACGAAGATGCAACGAATCGGTCAACAAAGGCTACGAAGATAGAGCGACACTAAAGATAAGTAATTGGCCTATCGAGTGAAAAGTTCGTCTGGAAAAGCAATCACGGCTCTAGAAATGCTTAAAAACGGTAGCACGAATAATGTAGTAGCTCTTTCTCCATTGCGAATTTCCTAGGCATTTCTTTTTCGTCCCTCCCTTGAGAACCTGGTTGATAACGTAACGAAGAAGGAAGCGTCAGCGCCACGGCATACGTCGTCTGGAGTGGAAAAACTGATTTATTGCTTCGTAGCGTCGCAACGCCTCCCAGCACAGGAAAGAAGTAAAATAACTCGACTTCCGCGACGCACGTGAAAATTCGGCGACAGTGTCTCGCTTGGATTCACGGGGTGACTTTCTTCTTCTAAAATGCCGCTCGTACACGGGAGAAAAATTGCAAGATTTGCCATTCCGAGGCTGTATTAACGTACGACGATTGAATTTCTATAATTCCGCTTCTTACAGAGAACGTCTCAATTTTATTTCAGCAGGAAACCATCCAATTTTCGAGCTTACTCGTTTGAAACGCCATAAGTAATACGATGGTGTTAGATTGTTTCACAGCTTTGACGTAAAGTTTCATGTAAGCAATTTTGCCCGCGTTTCCCTTTTTGCTGCGTTTACCCGTCCTGGTTTAACAGTGCAACGCAGAATGGCTTTGCAATTTTTATATACATAACTGAAGTTCTAAGCGCACAATAAGTAATGTTTTGCTCACTTTGAGAGAATGGAAAACGATTTTGAAAAGCGTTCTTGGAAATCGAATTTAAATAAATATTCATGCATTATTTTAAACTTATAGTGTAAATGAAAAAATTGATAGAACGAGATAAAAGCGACATACCTATTTATTAGTACGTACTGCTATGCAAAGATAAGAATGATATTAAATGTAAGGTACAATGAAATTCTATTCTAAGCATTTTTACCTTGTCATCACATCTTTGTCAAAAAGTTTCATTACAATTCCGTAGTGTATCATTCTCTTGTACAAATTCTGTACAATGCAAACGCTCATTAAAGCCAGTACTTCTTGTAGCAGAAAATTGGAACTTGTCCTCCTATTTTATAATCTATACGACATTCTATGTAAAGCCACTGTACCTTTTAATTTATGGCTAACTTCACAAAAGCTTTATGAAAAATTTGAAACAATTAATTGAGAGAATATTAAAACGCTATATAGACATATAGTATAATATTAATGCTGGAAATGTTTAATCTTTAAACCTGCACGTAAAATGTATAATATATGTATATATATATTGTATATAATGTATAATATATATGCATATAAACATATGTATAAATATGCATAATATATGAATGCGTAAATATGAATACGTGAAAGCTGTTCACGAGGTCCTAAGTTTAATTATGCTCCAAAGAAATTCACTTTAATTAAAAAGTGCACGGCAAAATGTACACAGGTGTCTGCTTTCCTACGTGTCGTGTTCTGTTAAACACGCTTTAATTATGCTTTAAATGCAAAGAAAGAACACGTCGCACATTAACAACAGCGATGCCTAGACGTATTTTAACTTTATAAGGAATAAATACCTTAGCAGCTTTCGCCTTTAGAATGTTTATTTTATAACGACATAAAAATATTAGTAAGCTGAGATTTCAGATTACAAAGTTGAAAATTAATAAACTTACACCGTATAATTAGTATTCACTCGTTATGATCTTATTAAAGTACCTTATCGTATAAATGAATGGACCAAAATGAAATTTTTAACAATTGAGAAACTTTCTGGAATAAAGATTCCATAAAATAATGTCGTGAATGGGATAAGTTATATTGCAAGTTCTAGTCCTTGTTCTTTAATATTCGCTATGTTTCGACCGATAATTAGAATGGTTCTTCAAGAATTTTGTTCTTTTTATGTCCATAAAATAAATAAGTATCTCGTAAAAGATAATTCAAATTTTTGTCTGAGAAACACAGATTCCTACAGATACCATAGCTACAAATTTTCTTTTGGGTAATTTTTTCGATTAATATTCTTTTATTAAAACACATAATCTTTACTTTCAATATCGGAAACTTTTTGCTTTTATCCCACTTCGGTTTGCTTTAGTTCATGAGAAAATAATATCAAGAGGCCATAAATCTCTACTTGGTTAGCGGTGAAACGTGCCCTAAAGCCCTTCAAATTTAAATGTTAAGTATAATGGGCATGTCTCCGCCGCTTTAATCCAAGTCCTATATGAGAATCTTCCATTTACCGAGTTTTATTCCCTCCTCGAATCTCGAATATTAAATATTCTATTTATCATAGCATTTGTGTAAAAAGTAACGTAGTTTCACATTACACAAAGAATTTTATTTTACTTTGTTGGGACGTTTATTTAAATAAATAGACGTTTACTCATTTAAAGTCTTTCTTAAGTAACAAGATAGAAACGATTGTAAATACGATACTAGTTTTAACTGATTTTTAGAATTTCTAGAAACTTTTAAATTAACAACTTCTTTCTTTCAAGAAAATATTATTGTAACAATTCGGTACAAATTTTCACATAAGGATTGTTATGTATTATTATTTACTATTTCTCGAATAACCTAGAATATATATGAGACGAATATGAGAAAACTAATACAAAAGTATATTTGTCAATTACTGAGAACTACTCGAATATTTATATCAAAAATCATCATGTAATCTGTTTTGTAACCAATATTTAAATAAATGTAATATAATTTAAAGAAATAAAAAAATATATTAAATAAATGTTTAGATCCTTCACGTTAATTTATACCTAAAGGAGGAATTTAAATTTTAAAACACCGAAACTCGTCCGATTTAATGCTTCCAATCGATTAAAATATTCAAACAAATACTTCTTATCCGATACACAATCACTTCAAACTTTTGATGTGAAGGTTTCGTAAAAAAAAGGAGGAAAATTAGTTCTTATCAATTTCATTAAATCTTCATGAAATGATACATGTTGCGTTTTTAGGAACTCGTTTTTCAATTGTTATCGTAGATGCGTGTACCTGTCATTGGGAACATATTTTACAATACTTATCAAACGTACTTAACTGTTTTATCAAGAGTGGCGAAGGTATGAACAGGTTGGCACTTCTGGCCGGAATCAACGTTCCCAATTCGTGTTATTGATTTATACCGAACTATCTCGTTTTCCCATGCAGGTCGTCCGCCCCTCAATATCTCGCTGCTTCTGAACATTTGGGGACAAGATATGTCGGCAAAAGTATACTACCCTAATGCATGAACTCTAACCCCTGCGATCTTGCTCATACCACCGGAACATTCGTCTTGTCAAACGAACGGAACTACACGATTTTTCTCGCGGCGGAAGTACACTCAGATGGTGGCGTATGGATGAGTTAGGTAATCTTTAGCGCTTAATAAGTCGATCAGCTTGAAGGGTGATGTGAATTTTGCACTTCGAGATCTTCGTGTACTTACAAAAAGATAAGAAAAACTTTCGAAGTATCTTCCATCGAAGTTTGAGCTCGAGAGATATATGAGAAACAGTTTTAAAGTGGAAACATTTTGAAACTGATAGCTTTTACATTCGTCTTAAAAAATAAAATAATGATGCGTCCGTACGCCAATTATTTATTTCTTATTAAGTAAAAAGGCACGAGAGTTGTATTTAATTTTATATTTTAAATAGTTGGTGCAAAAGCAGATGGTACAAGGGATAAAATGTCCACGTTTTTAAAAATATATTTACTTTATACTAGCAACAGAATTCGTATTTAGAGTATTTATATTATTTATTCGTATTTAGATTATATATATCGGTATTTATTATACAACGTATTATTAATTATATATCGGTAATTTTATGAATTTAATGACGCATAGAGAAATATATTCTCCTAGAACGGTAAAGCAATTTTAAACTGTTGTAACATTGCGTATAGTAACTTTAACAGCGAATTCAGACAAATAGAATGTTCAGAAAGTATGTCAGTTTAACTGAGACAGCTGTGAAGAAAAATGAAGCATTTTCTGTACACGACATTACGTTTTAATCTTACTGATATCTTTTCTCTAAATTCCACTTTCTTTCTGAAAAAGTTGGGATGAAGTAGAATTTTTCAGTCATGTTATCATAAAATAGGACATGACAAAATGTTCCTCATTTCTAAGAGAGAAATTTATCAAATATGCTGCGCCAGACATCCAACATAAAGAAAAATCTAATTGATCAATATTTTATTGTGAAACTATGATTTATTACCCTTATAACAGATTCTTTCAAATATTCATTCGTAATATATTTTCATTTATTATATTATTATATTTGTTGCAACAAGATTGGTTTACGAAAGAGGCACAGAAAGAAAAGGAAACGGAAAAACGTGAAGTGATGAACAAAAAACCCTTAAAAGATAAGTAATACGAAGAAACGATCGTTTTGAAAAATAGAATTATATATAATTAACAGATTGTAGAACAATAAACAGATATATAATAATTTATATATGCACATAATAATATAGTGTCTCAGAAGAAATGTGTATTACCAACGTGGTAAACAATTTCTAACAGATGCTTGAAAACCAATTTTCTACGTTCACGAGATCGCCTAATATATCACATAATGCTTCCTAACTCGTGTTTACTTAATTAACAATGTAACGTTATTAAACCATATGACAAGAACTTATATATTCAAATGAAATGGCGTAATCCGTGGCATAACGAACTAACAATTTTGTCGTCCACTAATTCACTGGTGCAAAATAATGCAGTTTAGCTTTAATTATCGTAATCCCAGGGTGAAACGAAGCATCAAATACGCGGATGGTTGACGTCGCCGCGGCGAATATTTCAACATCGGATTCGCGCGAAAATGCCGAACGCTCTTCGCTCCTAACTCGAGGCTTCGAGTGTTATTGGTGAAACGTCAAGCGCAGGGAAGAGGAAAACGTTTGCTCGGGGCCCTGTAATTAGAATGGTTTCGTGAAAAGCCTTTATGAAGAGCCGAAGGGATGGTTACACGTGGCCCCGTAACAAGACGTTCATTCATAACCCGTTTTTAGACGTAATGGGCTATTTAAGGCCACTTAAAGTCATTTACGATAAAAAAAAAAAGGACGTCGCGTCGTCGTTCGCGAGCTTCAGCTACCTTTCAACGTGCGCACGCTCACGCCAACCGACCGAGGACTTCGATGAGAAGAGACACGAACGAGAAGAAAGCGGAACGAGGCAATGCAAGAGCAAACGAAAAGAAAACGAAAAAAGAGAAAGAAAAAGGAGAAAGCGACTGGTGTCAAGAAACGGAGCTCTAGTGTGATTGTACGGGCGAGAGAAAGGGGCGCAACTAGACACATAACAGGGGAGAAACGGCGTTGTCGAGACAAAGAGCATATAGCCGAGAGCATGGTTCTTTATTTGACGCTTTTAGAAGAACGATGGGATTAAAGATCCGTGCCACTTGTTAAGAAAGGACGCTTTTAAGGGCTCGCGCCGTCGAGTTTGATCAAAAGCCAAGGGTCCATGTAAACTGTCCAACGAAACACGTGTCCCTTCCTTCCGTTTGTCCGGGGGGGAAAGAGCTGAGCCGGCCTCTCTTGATTTTATCAATAGCGTGCAGTGAAGCATTGTCGAGAAATTCCTTTCGCGAACTGGTTGCGCTCGGATTTTGCATGAAATATCACTCGAGTTGAAGGTAATTACAACAAAAAGAAAAAGGAATAAACGGGGAAAAATGGGAAAAAGGAATAGTTCGTATTCGCGAGGCAATTGAAGGTTAATCGTTCGAATGAACGTCGATTGTCGACGTCGTCGACGATGTGAAATTAGCTGGACGCGAACGAATACGATTTTTTGAACGTGTAGCTTTCACGAAAATCCAATAACGAGAGCGGAAGCATGATTATCGGCTTAAATTAACACGTAGATAAGTTGCAGCGAAAGAAATTGACATTCTTAAGCGACCTCGATCTTTGGACAGATAGAAAAAGAAACGGAAGAAAATAAGATCCTTCGGTGGTATTAAAACAGTTGGAATATCCAATTAGGAGAAGCTTAAAAGATCTTTGATGCAGTTCCTCTTTGATACGTGAAATGCGATTAGAGGTTTCCACGAAATAAATGGCAGAATAAGAATCTTTGCCTTGACAGTTGGTGAACCACACAATTAAACGAGATGTTAAAAAAAAAAAAAAATAAATAAAGATTGAAAAGAACTTTTATCTCGGCGAGAATGATATTAGAAGGAATAGATCTTCGTGAAGGGAGAATGTTTACGTCTGTAATTGTAGTTATTCTATCCATTAATGAGATCGTCAGGAAAAGAGCTTAAATTTGTCTTTTATTACTCTTGCTCCCACAGGCGCCAGTTTTTTTTACGGTAGAAGAACGATAGAATTAAGTTGGCACTAGAACAAATTTACTATGTTTACCTTTAAGGAAACGGTCGAGTCAAAAGAAAAAAAGAAAATGTGAAACAATTAAAATGCTGAAAGAAAAAATTTTACGATGAATAAACAGTTTTATCCTTTATTTTGAATGACTGCAGTGAGCCAGACTTTTGCGAAATCATCTTTCGAAGTAGGTTAATTCGCTTGTCAAGATTGGATTACAATATTTTAATATTTCAAACAAAACTGTTAACCATGAAATTATTTTAAATTCAAAGGAAGAAAAAGAAAAGATTATGTATTGGTACAATGCAGAAAAAGTTATGTATTCCATAATTAATTGAGCTGGTACAATTTTCTGAAGAAGTGACAATTCTACGTATCAAAACCTTCTCAAATTTATATATTAAATACATCTTACTAACTATAACTACTAAGTGTAATTATTGCAATAGAAATTAATGCCTAAAACGTATCATATCGCTTAGGATATCAAAAACCATACACAAAAATATAGAAATCATGATAAATATTTCAAAAATATCATAATATATACCGAAGGCCAATAACTATAATAAATATCGAAAACTAAAATAAAATACAAATAAAATCAAAATAAGAAGTAAAATAACAGCAATACCAACATTGAATATAAAAAAAGAATGTAAAGAAAAGGTACCGATAAAGCTTGAGGGGCAGTATCACATTTCACGTTTAATTAATTCCACTCAAAGGTAACGCACGACTTTTGAAATAGAATCTGAAAAGGTTTTCGTGTGGGGAATTAGAAAAAGGGCACCCACGCCTCGATTAGGAGGAGCGTCAGCTGAAGGAGCGGTTTCCCATTCGTAATGGGTCTTTCCTAAACTGTGCGGCGTCAAGGCGCGCAAGTAAATTGTCCATTAAAGTACAGAAGTTGAGGGGAGGGGGTGGTTCAGGGACGCCGGCTGGCAAAGCAAAGCGAGTAAAGGCTTCACAGAATGGAAGGGCACAAGTTTTGGCTAATCAAGGGGAACGGCAGGTGATTACTAAATGGACGCGGAACTAATTTCACGAAGAAGGAGTAGCGCCATCGTCCGTGTTGAAGGAATGCACTTACACACCAGGTCTGATCCGATAACGAGTTTGATTATAGAAGTCTCTCAATTTCTTCGCAAGGTTGCGCCCTTGTTTAACTTTGTCTTTCGGTCGGCAAACAACCGAGAGCCAGCCAATTAATGAAAAACACCACTCCATCAGCTACTTTCACTCCCTTTCTCCTTCCACACGATTCCGCAGAACGTTCAAAACGGCCAATCGTGTGATTGATCGCTGTGAATACTGCACCCCTTTTGCTTCCCACCCCCCATAAGGTTCCTAATTAAAAGAACATTTTTCTTAGGCACAGGGCGTAGAAAAATCATCAGATAAAGGTGGACGGCCGCGTAGTTTCCTGTTATTTTTCGATTCAATTAGATTGAGTGTTTTTATATATAATACAGAAAGTATATATTAGTTATACACAGATGTAAGCTTTTCATGATTTTCTTTTCATACATATTTAAGTATAAGTATATTATGAATTTATTTTGTCGAAACTACAGTGAAAATATAAAAAATGTTGGAAAATCGCAGCAGGATCTACTGACGAAATAGGATTATAAACTACCTATACAATTACATTTTAAATAAAATATTTCTGATTCGATTCTTATTTTCTTTAGTCAAGTATCCGGCAGTGATATAACAGAGAACATATATTACATTTTCTCCAATTATATTTCTCCATAAAATAATAAAATAAAATTGCCTTATAAAGTATCAGATATCAGATATTAAGGCAAAGAAGAGCATATATATATATATATTATTAAAAAATATACATATATAAAATTCTTTGCTTTAATATCTGATAAGTCTATATATATACTTGGCTAATTAAATTGAAAAGTTTTGTAAGATTGCCCTAATTCTGTGAATCATCGATTCAATCGTATTCGCAAATGTCTCGCATAGTCTGGCGTAGAAAGATACCGAAAGATTATTAATTAAATGATTCCCTGAAGAACGGTGTCGTGCAAAACGAAGAACTGACCATGAGAAAGATATATCCGTAATAAGAATCCTGCGAACGTCGATTCCCAATTGAACCTCCGCCCTTGGGAAGAGAAGATAAGCCCATGGATGACCAGGACGTTTAGCAGAATTCGTTCGTGCCGATCGATGCTTTCCATCGCCGACGTTGCGGTGGGGTATAAACTCCTGCGACCCTCGCTACGTGACTCGAATTAACGATCACAATTAACGCAATAGGTACGTAGCCTGTTCCTATCCTGCGTTCGGCGTCCCATTGCATCACCTGCCGCAAATCACTCGGTCTGTCGTTGTTCGACTGTTATCGGGGCAAAAAGCGGAAGTGTGTACTCACTCAACGCGCCGCGCCATTCGATGGTCACGCCGATTTTTCATAGACACGCGACGGTCCGCCAGCTAATCGAAATTGTCTCTGCAGTTCTGTCAATTTCCGCTTTACTCTTTGCTGAAAATAATTGCGCGTTGTATCACGTACAAACCTACCTTTTACACGAGACTTACACGAGTAAATATTTTTCCATTGGAATGATTCTTTAATAATTTCTGGAGAAAGCGAAGTTGCAAACGTGTCGGATTCATACCAACAATATTCGGATTGTACAAAATTGGAGTACATATGTATATTCACAAGTATATGTATTTAAAAAATGGCACGATTCAAACAAGTCCTTCGGGAAAAGCGAAAAGCTATTTGCAAGTTTGCTGAAAAAATTATTTACCGAATACGGTAACGTTGGTAAAGAGAATGGACTCTAGAAGATAGTGATCAAATATTGTTTTTTTTTAATTTTTCATTCTAGTCTTCGAAATCTATCTTTGATGGTTTTGATGTTCTTCTAACACGAGACTGAATTATGTTCAATCGTTTGCTATTTACATAATGGCAAACGATCATAAAGTTTCACTGAGTGAGATATTTTCTCGGAGATGTTTCTTTAAGAAGGTACGTGAGTTGCACAAATCGTTCTGTTTATCTGTAATAATTACAACAGCTGCACGGTCGCTTCTCGTTTGAAATTATACGCTCTCCCAATATTAGCGGCGACTCGGTATTACGTTGCATTAATGATAGCGTACGTGGAACGCTGCTGACCCTGCGTATCGACGTGTCGTTGGGACTAGAAATTAATTTGCAGCGATTTCGTCAGCGCGACACGTTCTCCATGCAGAGCTTTATCGTTTTCTGTTCATCCTGGTAACATCACACCGAACTCGTTTACACTCGATGCGTGGATCACTCGGCCGGGATAGACTTCCGTATTATCAAAATAACGCAATTATCTTGACATTATACGCGTACACGCGAAATGGATTTGCATTGTTCCCTCGCCGTGCCGGTGTATCGGCCAGCATTGCTATCCCAAAGTATTTATCTCTGTTATTATGCTATGGCGTTTGTATTAATTATCGGAAAAGGGGTGGATTCGCCTCGTCGGCAAAAATTCCGAATCGAAACGTAATAAACGTTGCTTGATAGAGTCGATTGATAAGTTATTTGTTTATCAGAGAGTTATTTTTAGCATAAAATAAGCGAACATTTTTATGGTTGGTTCAAGTAAACGTGACAATAAAAGGTATGAAGTACGTGCATATACGTGACGTATTTCATACCGAAACGTAAAAAGGAACGTAAAACAAAAATGTAACATGAAGGATGAAGGATCTAAAAATCCTAAGAGATTCTAAGAGAGAAGGATTTAAAGAAGGAAACAGATCTAAGAGGAAACAAGTACAAATATTATATATTGCGAGATATTTTTGGATTATATTTATTTGTACCTCTGATATAAAATGGTACTCGCGTTTATATAAAAAATGGTGCAACTTGCGATATCCTGAAAAGTTCTAGTCAATCTAGGTTCACTTTTCGCAATAAAGTAGCGAACCAAATGCGGCGAAGGTTATATTGTTAAACTTAAATATCCTCTTTTAAATTTATGAAATTCTAAAGTGTATTTTTGTTGTTTTTACTTACTCTCATTAATGTTTGTAAAATGCTGATATTAAAAATTTCACTGCGCATAAATTTATCTTTTCATAAAAGTCGTTTTTAGAAAATCAAAGGTCCAAATTACTTTATCTACTTGTCGAAAATGACATTTAAGTTTGCAAACATTTTATTTTATAACTATTCACGTATTTCATTGTCAGAAAGAAAATGTCCATTTTTATTGGTAATACATATTGTGATTTTTCCCAAGGGAATTGTGTTTTACATGCATTTAATTAGCAATGAAATGAGAATTATGGATTCCAACACATTTGCTTGTGTAACATTTGTAACTGGTCCAATACTCAAGAGATCATTTGTTATTTGCGAGATAACATTCGCTTATGACTTTATAATAAAGAGTTTACAGCAAAACTTTATATATATATGTTATACTTTATAAATTCACACAACAGTTTTTCTTATTTTCATTTGTAGATTACGCTCCTGCAATTTGTTTGGAGAAATTAAAGACACATTATAGGTACATGTGTATAATACTATAAATTATATTAAAAAAACAGTAATAATTATGAGACTCAGGATAATAATACTTTAAATATGAAAATATTTAAATTTGACTAATGTTTTACTTTAAACATCCATCATACTATATTTAACTTTTATGTATCAGCTTCAAACGCACATAAATCGTACGGCAGGATTTAGAAACTTATGTTTCTGATTATACTGCAATATTTTCAATCCTTTCATAAGCTTGTTACTACTCCAGTCTTTTGAATGTAAGCCATTTCCGATAAGTATTATAACTTGACGTTTCGCCAGCATTGCAGCTAGGCTTCTTTAGAGGTCGAATAGTAACAATTGTATTGGACCAGTCCATGAAAGACTATTATAAAATTAAAAGGAAATTGTAGAGAATTTGACGAAAGAAACACAAAACAGTTGTTCCACTAAAGAATTCAAAATTTTTTGTTTTAAGACCGACAAAATTACGAGCTAAATTACGTTTAAATATAATTTGCTAAATAATAATAAAAAAATTTCCATAGAAAATCATATTTTTAAGAATATAATTAAAAAACTAGAACCTCGACAGGAGCTTATTTTACCTATCAAGTATTATCGAAAGTATTAGACTTTGGATATTTTTTCATATTCCGTACGTTCTGTACAAACTCTCGTTCAAAATTTCTGTTTGAAACTCTCTATAAATGCAAATAAATCCGCAGTCCAGTTATAAGTACTCTTTCGCCTACTTATACAGCTATATGCTTCTTTTATTTTCTACTTGAAATCAGGCTCTTTGAACCCGAATAGCTTGAATTCAAATAATTTGACTAATCCCGACGAGGCTTAAATCAAGCAGTATGAATCCAACTTCGAAGTAATTTGACTAATCCGAACTTCAGATGCCGCGCGTAAAATTAAAAGGCGCGACTAACGTTTCCATAACGTATTACTTAAGTAACACTTTCTAGATACTTGGTCGAATTCGGTATGTTCATGCAAATCGGCCGACGGATGCGCGCACGAAGGCGACGCGTCTCGACATCCTTTAATTAAATCCGCAACCGCCGATTCAACTCGATGCCACTAATCCGAGCACCTTGTCATTGGGTGCCGTGATTACAAGACTAGTGCTAATAACCAGTAATGTCGTCCTAATAACTGCATTCGGCAACTCCGTAATTGTAGCAAACTCGCAAAATCGAACTGAGACACATTCTACGAGCTACGCTTGTTTCCTTCGAATACGTATTAGCTTAGAATGCGCGAATTCTCTAGTCGTTTGTTAATCTTGCCGTGGGAATATTGTAGCTTCATTCGACGTTAGAAAATGATTTACGTGAAATGAAATCGCAATTATTCTCGCGTTAGGATTCATTTGAGGATAGGTGGTAAGCTAAGTATTAATTTTGAACGAACGATATGAACAATTCTTTTCTATGATTATGTAATATGCATAACGAGATTATGTATATATGTGTGTGTGTATAAATATTTTTGTTTTGAAGCAGAGTTTTCTTTTAATGTACGGGTAATAATAGTATAATGATACAGACCATACCGAATGCACTGAAATATGAAAGAAGCAAATTAGATATAATTTTTAAATAAGATACGTAGAGTAATTTACAATAGGATTCTATGATCTAATGAGAAAGTTATGGCAGCCTTGGGATGTATTCTCTCATTAGTTATGAAATAATAGAAATTATAACACGACAGAAAGAGCATTTTAATCGACGTTCTTAATCCCGTTAATCACACGTTTGTCACCGCGACAAAAAATACTAATGCAATTTTGCAAACTGTATGTACGAAATCGTTTCAACGTGTTTGCAATTCGTATAAACGAAATTTTTGCGCAATAACCGTGTTATACAAATTTCAATAAACGACTATTTGTAGCTGGATCGATCCGCGTAAAACGCTACAGTTTTACACGTATCCGTTTTTTAATTGAACCAATTTTTACGTATAAAAATGAGTTTCGTTTATAGCCCTCGTTGTCCTCGATTCATCGTTGTTATCGCGTTTCCATGAACCTATAAAACAATTATCAGGACCACACACATTAGTATTCAAATTTGCGTCAGACTAATTTATTTTTATTAAAATCTATTCAAATTACTGCCATTAGAGGAAAAAGAGAGGTGAACGATATTTATGCTCTTGATAATAGATAATTCTGAATATAAGTTGTATTCGGAATAGGTTGCCCATAAGCGTTCGAATACTTTCGTGAGTCTGCGTAGTTTGTTCTGCATAATCTGTCTAGACGAAACGCAATACGACTCATTATTTCGTATTACGTCTGTTGCTATCAGACATTCTGTCGAAACGCAATTTATGTTACTCACTTTCAATACATAGATTAGACTATTAAAAGCGATTACGCACAGAAGCAGAATCTCAGTTGAAGTAATATTTTTGTCACGATAAAATGAATAAATATATAAATATTTTTCCACAAAATAATCGATTCAGTCAGTTTTGGAACGGTATTTAAATTACGTTGAAATACCGCACTAGTTGACCGCGGAGCGAAGATTGCAATATGACGGTGATTACGCAACTTGAGCGTAATAATTTCTGCTTATCGGCGAGCAATTCTGAAGTACAGCATCTAGTCGGCGCTTGCATAAACGCAAACTTTCGCGGGTGTTCCACGACGTGTTGATCTTAACCCCGTGTTCAACTCAGCCGTGTAAAATCTAAATTGCATGCAAGTTCTCGGGCGCTGTGCTGCTGTTACTCGCTGACGAAGCAAGAATCCATGAAACTATTCTGTTGCTCTTTCATTAACGACGAAGTGGAGTTATGACTGTGCGTATGTCAATGAAAACAGGTCATACTCTGTTTGTATAGGTACGAGAAAGAAAAGGGGAGACGAGGTCGGAAATAACGGGTTCGCGATACACGAGGAAACTCTGAAACGGTTATTTTGATTTCATTCTTCCGTTGGTAATTGAAGCGGTGCTTATAAAATCATCGCCTTCGCTTAGAGTGCCTGTTAAGTAGAAAGCGCGTGTATGTAACCAGACGATACTTGGCCGGGTCGCGTGCACTACTACTACTGCTTCCGGTACGATTGCCAACAGTAAATCGCATACAATACCAGTTAGTTAATGTATCGTTAACAAAGCAATTTTTGTGACTAACGTGAAAAGAATAGAATGAATAGTAAAACGATATCGGACAAAGGGCGAAACGAGTGCTGCATGAAAGTCTCATCAAGTACTCTTACTTTCTGCGAATTCCCTTTGGATACCGAATGAACGATAACTGTTTCCTGCGTTAATTGTTTGGCTGTGTGTCTCGCAGGATATTTCACGGTTATTTAACAATTTTAGACGATATAAGGAGTATGAAAAATTGAAGGGTCTGTTCTTTTGAAGTAGCATTAAAATTCCTCAATGAAATATATATATATACACATGTACTGTGGATTAAATTGGTTCTTTTTGTACGTCAAAGGAAATCGAAAATACGTTATTTTAAAAAGTATTTTATTTCACGTCAAGGAAGTATACTTAATTCATGCATTTTTATATACCAATCATTTTTGTTTCCACAATCCTGGAATTTTTAAAAAAATTATGTTATTATTATATTATGTTTTATTACATTATATATTATATAGTTACTATTGCCATTAAGAATTAAGAAAAACATTTTAATAGGAAAGTTAGGGAAATAAAAGTATATATATAAAATAATAAAACACGAAGTGGGATGGAAGAAAGCCAATTATTATTAGTGACTGTAAGCTACATGATTCTGTACATATTTAATGATTTTATCTTTATTGCAATTGCAGAATCTAGAAGTCACAGTATTTTAGAACTGCGGTGAAGTGTTACCGTATTGTCAATCTCCAACTCAGTGTAACAAATTATCGTGTACTGCAAACAGCATACACATGCGTTTGTCAATTTGCTCAAGGAAAAAGAGTGATATACAATATCTTCGATTATTCGTTCGGTAGTCATCATAACCTTTTGAATAGATGCAAATAACATGTACGGACCGCGATCTTCCGTTCGCGGATCGCGATCAATCTGCTGCATGGTTTGGTTCTATTGTGTCGCTGTAGAAAGTCGCTTAGTATGGTAATTTCGTAATTTGTTTCCCATTGTGTAGCGGCGTATGATGTCGCATCGGTCGATCGATCTCTCGTCGGATGCAACCGCGTGAAATTACCGGGCTGTCGACGGATACTAGAATCACCTAGCAGAATATTCGTGAATTTGCATCGGTCCCCTTTTTACTTTAAAGTCACATATCGCTCCCCTTCATCCCTTTAGGCAAGATCGACTGATTTTCCTTTGAACCCTTTGTCGGCTGTTTTTACCTTTTCCCTGTCAACTAGTTGTTTGTTTAACAAAATTTTCGCATCTGCGTGTCCATCAAAGACGAGATTTTTGTTATTTTGTTATTTATTTGTTTTATTTAAAATAAATGTTTACACTCTCTAATTTTCGTAGAGTTTAACTTGGATCGTAGACAATCGTAATTTTGCTTATAATTAAACTACGCAATTAAATTCTTCAATCACAAAGTTAGACATTTTTTTCAGTTTAGTAATTTTGAACAAATTGCATGATATCGGAATGTGAATCTTCAAATAATTGATTTAAAAGATCACTAAGAGATAGAAAAATTAAATTATCAAATTTTTGAAGTTATCTATTTACAAGACAAATTGTTAAATAAGAAGTTATTAACGAGTTAGTTTATATACATAAAAGTGTTATATTTTAATAATTCTTTAAACAATAAAACGTTATGATCTTACTATTATTTAAAGGTGACGTATTATATATATATGAGTTAAAGGTAGAAATGAAAAAGACACATGGGTTGTTATGGACATAAAATTGGCAAGCTATTTTGTCCAATTTCTTCGTAAGAATTTTTCAGTAATTATAAATCAATAGTCGGATAAAATAAAAACGAAACCCCATATATATCTTTATTACAATTTATATTTGAATTTATTTTAGCGACTGAATTTTAACGAATATTAATTTTACACGCATGATACTACAGAGACGATGAAAAATGAAATACATAGATACATGAAGCTAATAGTGCCACTGAAAAATCAATCCGATTAATTCTTTATTGAATAATTTCCGATAATGGCGGTCTTAATTAAAGAAAAATAGACAATGGGTAGTATTCGTGGGAGAAAAGAAGCTTAACTTAAATCCCAAATGAAGTTTTTTGTACTCAGTAAAAGTTTTGCATTATTCAATTAATTTAAATATAGGTATTAAAACACGTAAGAAACAATTGTTAATGAAAACCATGTACATGAAATTAATAATTAAAATTAAAATGAAGAATAATTAAATTAACTGTCAAAGCTCGATAAAAATAGAAAGTTGTAGAAACCAATTTAAAAGTAATTAAATGTTTAAACAACACAGTTTAGTTCTTGTAAATTACAGTTCATTTTTAGTAGATTAATAACGAGATGTAAGAAGATAAGAGATTTTTAAATAAAAATATTATTAAACCCAAAAGATCGACGATCTAAGTGACAATTAGCTCATCTTGCACAGTCAACAAGTTGATAGTAAAATTGACCAATATGTGTACTTTTATCACTACATACTTAATAAAAGCTGAATTAATAATGGTTAAATATGAATAAGTATTCTACACACCGACACGTTTATTACCAGACAACATTCTACGTCGAGGTCAAAATGAAAATTCCTTAAGAGAAGATCAAAAGTGAATTCTATCGTGATAGCGTTCACGTGACGGAGGATATTTTAAGCGTCGCATTTGCATATAATAGCGGCTGTAAATCGAATCCCGGGGATAGAAAGATTCGAGAAGTAAAGCTATGTCGTAAAACGCAAAAGATCCCGAGAACGGGGATCGAATGAAAGGGGAGGCCAGACGATCTTTGGCGACGAAGCACGCCATTACCGAAACTCGACCAGTCGTCGTCGCGAAACTTTCCCCAAGTCTTCCAAGCGATTTTCGGGATTGTTTTCGGCAGGAACAATCAAAAGCATCGATCGACAAGAAAAAGGGCCACGTGCACTTCTCTGGACAACGTCTAGTAAATCCGGACTAATTGGCTCGGGCAACGATATCATCTCTCTTCTATTCGCAACTTTCGTATCTCCAAAACTTTTGCTATTTCTACGTCAACGCTCGGTCCTCAGTCGGACGAAGCAAAAGGTGTTTGGTGTCTCTCTCTCTCTCTATATATATTTCTCCCCCCTGTAAAGACGCACAACTTTTCTCATGACAATCTTTGGATCATCTGCACGTTTCACTGATTAAACCATACTTCAACGAATAGTATTTGAACGTTTAACGATTCCGTCCTGAGGCTATGGTCCGGAAAATGGTAACTTTGCCCTTGTAAGATTGTTTTAGCTGTCGTGAGAGTCGGAATCGCAAAAGTTTGGGAAATCTCGATGATGAAATTAGGGTTACAATTCATCACGAAGATGCGGACTTTGACCGCGAGACGAAATAATGGAATAATTATACGAGAATCGTTTCAGCTTTTTGCGAAATTTTCTTCTTAATGCGTTTAACTAAACTGGCGTAATTGCATATGTCTTTTATATTATAGAATTCTGTTGAGGGATTGGTAGCCCATAATAAAAAGAATATTTTAAATTCCATTTGTAAGCGTCCTGGTATTCGTAGAATTTCATCTATTTTATTGAGACTGATAACAGCGTTAATGCGATCATAGTTCAAGTAAAACTGATGAATTATATTAATATGTATTAATAGCTACAACTGTTTGTATTATTAGTTGTAATATATACTATATCAATTTGCAATAACAACTATAGCACGTAAACTGCAAGCGCCTAAACTGTGATTTCAGTAAGTGATCTAGATTGAACGTAATTAAATTGTTCATATAATGAATTATTTCGAATTTTTTATTTATTGGTCATAAACGAAGTCATGAAAGTTGCAACAATTTATAACTAAACAATACATTTTTTATAACAGTATATTCAATTTTACATGCGTTTTAATCTAAAGATAATTTTCATTGACGGAATAATACTTATTTGTTTAAACCAATTCATGCTATGTATTATGCCATTAAATGTTAACTATTGATATCAGCTTACAATTTATTTGCAATTGATTATAAAAACACGATCCATGTATAAAAATCGAACTCGATATATCGATAGTATAAAACTATCTAAATGGGGAACTTGCATTGCATTCCTGGTTGCCATTTCGAGGAGAGAAATTTTATCGGTCGGATATTCGGAATACTACTGGAAACGTTCAAAATTCAGTGTATATTCAATAGATAATATCGATGTTTCAAGCATGGTGAGGGTACTCGTTTTGTTCTCGTCGAAAAATCATTTTGACGTAGCAAAATGTATTAAATTTTTACACATTTTTGCGAAAATATTTCTAAAAGGTGTATAAAACACAAGTACAAATATTGATTAAACAAACGTTTGGTGCAAATATTTTGTCCGTATCATATGTCACTTCGTCATCGTCTCGTCAAATATTTACTCGTTCTACTTATCTTGATCGTATTTTTTTTTTAAAGAATTAGATAATCAATTTACATGTGTATTTATATTTATATTATGTGTATTTATATAAAATAATATTAAATATGTAAAATTAAACAATATGAAATATGGGATATCTTTATAAGTTTCTTTGCTTGAACACGTAGCATCTAAATGTAATACTGCGTATATAACCAGTAACATGAAAAATGACAACGAAAATACCGCGAGCAAAAAGCGTTTTCTTTATTATTTACTGTGGCTCGCAAATTTCTATAGCATATACCATCTATTAATAAAATCTCCTTCCAACTTCCAACAGGTTTGCGTAGCGAGATTTATTATATCGTCTTTAGCCTTTTAATAAAAATTATAAAGTAAAATTTATAAAGTAGATCAAAGAGCTCCTTTTTGTTTAATAAGCGAGATCAACGGAGTAATTACATTCGATACGGTCCGGAGATGGGGACGTCCAATATTCCGTTGAAAAGTTAACTAGGCCGAAAGAGGAATTTTCTATATGGAAACTTAGACGCATCTCTGAGTATTGTAAAAATCGGGCGAAAGTTAGCCCCGCTCGCGAGAGAATGGAAGTGGTGCTCTTACGTAACTGGGACGAGCTTATTAGTAAAAATCGCTGAAGTTTGCGATTTAACTTGAGCCACGAGCAGGTAAAAGCGCGGCGGATATTTCTAAAGGAGTTGTAAAACAAGTTCCAAAGGTTTCCTACGATTCTTCATGCTTGGTAAATTGAATCGCGTAACCGAGGAACTTTATTTATACACTTTGGAGAAATGGAAGCGGAACAGGTTGTATGTAACCGCTGGGGCAACTCCGAAAGCTGATGTTCGAAATATTAGTGGTTAGAACTAATTGAACATTATGAGTTCACGTTGCGGGGATCGGTAATTGAGTTTGTTTAGTTGAATACATTACAAAAGGTATCTTAACATTATGGTATCGTGTGGTGCTAGGATGAGACATATCTGTTAGCTGATTTTTTAGTGGAACAAAAGTTAAGATTTATATTGTATTTACATAAATATGTTAGCTATTATTCTATTATTTGTATAATCTAAAAATATTGATATAACGTATGTTAACGAACAAATAATTAGGATATTTTTAAACACTGTATTTTTTCAATTTTTTTTCAATATTTGGCATAACTCTTTTATGTTATAATTGTATTATTTTAGTACATTTGGTGCAGTAATATATTACCACCATTAGTTTAGTATTAACTGTCAGATTTTTAATTTTCTTAGGTAACTAATAATATTCTTCAAGAAAAATTCAGTGTAAAACTTGATACGCCTTCCCGATAGGATTTAATTAATTTTTTTATTAATAGTACCTTGTATTAAGTAATTCGAATAATATTTCTAAAAATCCATATCTTTATATTTTAATTTCTTATCTTTCGTTATACAATTTCGGAATATTTATGAAGTTGCGTGAGACTTATTTTTACCTCATTTAAGAAATAATTCTTCACAAAATGGTAAAAGCAGAAAACATTCGTACAGTAAACAATTATTAACAATAATATTAGTACGAAAATATTTTCGTTCTCCTTTAAAAAAAACGTGGTTATTTCCGTTGAAGTAAATCCAAAACAAATATTTCGAGTTTCTATTTAATCCCAATAATTGTATTTTTTAATTAGCTCTAGTATATTTCCACAATATAAATTTGTCGAGAACGAGCTCACGGAAAAATGGTTTCAGCAACACGGACGGAACGTTATACAGGGCAGTTAGAGCAATTACCGATTGACAAATCGATCTAGGCGGAAGTAACGGAAATGAAACGATAGAGGTAACGGAATTAGAGAAAAAAAATGAAACAATCAAAAAATTGAAAACCGGTAATTGGAACTTTTTTTCCTTTCATTGGTAGCGACGCGCGTTTTTGATCAAAACTTCCGTTCTCGTGCGAAAAACGAGTCGAGAGGAACATAGGTAGGTTGCGTGGCAAAAGAAGGATGAAATATGACGAGGAGAAAAAAGACGGACGGATACGTGTTGCTGGGTAGCTACGTAAACGTGAAATTTTTCCTGAGCGCGTAAACGGGTAGCGTGCGTGCGCGTACGACCCGCCACTGACGCATTAAATCAATTTTGCGTTTCGACGAATGAAGAGCAAAACCAGCGGAGCCAATGGCGATGCAATTGGCATGTTTCTTTCTTTCCCATTGTTCAGGTCGACCATCATGGAGCATATCGGACATGGGAATTGCGACGATTCACCGGTAAAAACTAAATTGTGCCGCAATGCCACGACGAGATAAATCTCCGCTGTGAAACGTCGAACGCCTGATAAAAGCAGTTTTCGGGGCCGCGGGGAGCCCCGCCAGGCTACGTATTGTTTCGAGATTGAACGTTTACCCCCTGGACCCGATTGTTTCGTCGCGATAGGCGCGATCAACGACGAGCCCATCTCCTCCCTTCGTCACCCTCAATGGCTGACTTTGCAGCTGCTAACCAGACAGCCAAGCAGCGCTAAATTGCCATCGTCCCCTGTTTTTCATGTCTGTCGAAGAACGGCAAACTGTTGACGATTGAGATACGGCTAGATATTGCGGATCGCCGCCGCGCCGCACGTATCGGCAAATGCGTATAAATTGCACGTGTCTTTTGCCGATGTACGCACAGAAAATTGATATGGTCAGAATCAAGCTTTGGTGGCGTTTCGTTTTTTGCGTTTATCGTAAATATTCGATTTTTATACGTAATTCGATAACATCCGTTTGATAAACGCGATGATACTAATGGTAAACGTACTTTTACGATTGTTGCTCTAAAGTAATATTTGATTTTGTGTTTGTTAATCCGAAAAAAAAAAGGATGAATCGGCTTTCAGTGTGAACCTTTTAGGTCTGTTTTGTTAATGTAATATGATACAAAAAGACTGTGTAAATGGAAAGCAGAAAAATAAAAATTGCAACATGATTAAAATAATAAAAAATTGTAAAATAATTTTGATATACAACGAAGTATATATGTAATAATTGGATAAATAGTAAGATGATTTCTATGTAAATAATTTTTACGTAAGCAAATATTATTCACAAGTGTGAAATACTTTAAATATTTTAAGGCAATGTGGTATCTTAAATCGGTGTCTGACTAATCGCATGTCTATACTACTGAAACATCATCCATGCATTAAAATACTATTTCTTTAACTATAGTTACTGCAATATTTTTAATTGTAGCTACATAATTCTATATAGATTTGATGTTTTTTAACGAAAGGTTATATAATGATCACCCATGAACTTAATTTTGTACATGGATAATATTTTTTAGCTTTTTACAGTATCTATAAAAAAATAAATCTTTGTCGTATACTCTTTGATCAATCATAGCACAATGAAAATGTTATTAAAACGCTTTAACAAACATTTTAACATCCTGGAATATTATTCCATTGAAGGCTAAAACAGAAAGTACATTAATATACATACATGTATCCTTACAAGCGAATATTTTTAACGAAAATTGATGATACTTCAAGCTCGCGAAAGCTCTCGAGTTTCAGTGAAAATTGAGCGTAAGTTCTGATGGCCCTTGAAAAGGTACAAATCGGACATAAAAAAAAAAAATGAAATTTCTAGCACTATTTTAAAATTCGACAAGTGGCTGTACACACGTACTTTTTTCATAAATTGTTGGATATACTAACGATTCTGTTAAAATTACAATTTTATTAGAATGATCTTTTCGTAAATATTTCAGGCTACAACTTTCATGTTAAAAGTGACGACGTCAGCGGTTACCTTAACGCACCGACGTCACAAGTATACTGTTGATTTTCGTTGAATAAATATCGTTGAGCGAGCGCGCCTATCAAAACATGGAAATTCTTTCTTTTGAAAAATGAAGCGCCAGCAGTCGCGTTAAATTATTTATTTGATAAAGATTACTTAACAAGCGGCATACGCCGTACTTTGTCAGTAGGATGGAAAATTAATTGGCGTAATTAAAAGAAAATTAAAAGTGCCCTTCCATCTCGTCCGAAAGCTGACAGCGTCGTAGGAAAGCCGAAGTCGATTTAATCCCGTTGTCACCCAGAAGGAAAAGAGCTCGCCTTAAAACGAACCAGCACCGTGCATCACGCCAATGCGAACTAATTTTAAGAACATTCCCCTGGGGGCAGACCAAGAACAAAGAGGGAAAACTAAGCCTGGCAGAAAAGAAACTTTCCTTCGGTTTCCCTCTTCCTTCTTCCTCCGAGCAATACTAATTGAATTCAATTGCGGGGAGGTCATCGTGTATGTGAAACGTGTCCTTGAATCGGCAACGTCAGGAAATTGGGTATCTATATATGTATATCTGTTTACTAAAATGGTTTCTTTAAAATTTCATAGAAACGGCAAGTAATGGAAATTCCGGGAAGGCGTATCTTTTTTTTTTATTAGTACTAGTGCTATCTGTTTTGTAAAATTGTATTCTAAATGTGGCAAATTCATGAATCTAGCTTTCTCTTATATAAAATTGATATATAAAGTAGAGATGTTAAAAATATTAAGGTTGTTCCATACGTAATGCGGTTTTTCTGAAAATTGAATTTAAGATAATAGAACTTGTGACATTTTTAGAAAGAAAAAGTATGAAAAGTTTAAAGGACAAGTGACAAATAATTGTAAGAAATATAATAAAATATATTATCGATTTTTTACTGACAAATTTTGTCAAATGTTTCACTTCTTACATTATTACGCAAGTTATCTTCTGGTTATCGAATGTACAATAATGACAAGAGTGATTTTACATGAGAAAATAAATCTACAACACAGAATAAAATTCGTTCTTCTGCGTCTCTATTTCTGAGAAAATCTAGTTTGAAAATTAGTAAAGGAATTCACATACCGTAGTTCGGGGGGAAAAAAATAAAAAAATACCAAGTGAAATTTTTTATCGAGCATTATTTTAAAAAATTCGACCTTAGGAATGTATAGATGTATTAATTATTAAATAAAATTTAATAGTCGAGCCAGCCTGTTTACAGATTAACTTCATCATGCTTGTGAGTATATAAATTATTGATGAAGGGTTTATGAATATAATACGATAGTCTTGAGTGCAGTATTTGTTTTTCATTGTGCTACAGATACTGCTATCGTAATACTCCGTGCGTTTCACATTCAGAGCTTTCCTCAACGAGGTAAAGAAATATGAACGGCCTTATTGTGTTAGGATTGTACCTTTTAGAATGAAAGCACTGAAGTGACATTATACAGTACCAAACCTAAATATATCGTTTAATCGGTTAACTGAGGACAGGTTTCTTCGTGAAAGGGATTATAAATATTTTAGGTGTAATAATTCATTTTTCAGGGGTTTTTCAATTTTCAATACACTATATTTGTATCGTAAACTCATTAGACTTAAAATCGATTTAAATAGAAGAATATTACATGTAATTCATTTTAATTTTATATTTGACGGAATTTTGGACAACGTTTCATGGAATTTTGTAAAACATGATTCAGTTAATTGTTAGTAACTTCAGAAGTATTAATATTTAACACAAATATCTCGTGTCTTTTCAGTTTTCCAAATGACAAATGGATGTTCAAAGAGCTATATGTTCACAACTTTACTTCGTTCCTATTACACGGAAAGGCACTCAGAACAAAATGGCACCACAGTGATTACATTTATTTCACTCCGTTCATCATTTATTCCAAAGTCACGCGAAAACAGAGTCGAAACTCGAACAAAATTTCTAACAGTTACATAGCGTTTTCAAAAAGGATTCAATTTTCCCGCGAACCTAAGATGACTGCAAATTTTCTCGCAATCTTTTCTCGTGTTTCAAGGGCCGGCTCTTATCCAAAGGCACATGGTACGTGGAACGCGAGAATACGTAATATCTCGAGCAGATACGACTTCAAACGAATCTCTCGCAAGGTCGCCGTTGAGCTGGTTGGTAGAGGCGGTTCCTCAGAAATTCCCAAAGATTATATCGAGATGATTCGGCTTCCGGCTGAACGGGATTTATTACCATGTAGAAGGAGGACGACGGGCAAGGTTTCGAAAACGCGTACAGTCAGCAAGCAACGAGGGCTTGCTCGTAGCATCTTCATCCGACTGGAAGGTTTCTACGCGGTCGTGGTTATCGGCGTTTCTCCAGCGTCGCTCAACCGGATGGGGGCGTCATTAATGCTTGCTTAACAAGAGTTATCTCAAGTGGGCACGCGTGGAATTACGAGTGAGTGGCACAACCGAAAATTCTCTTCGCCGCATCGCGCCGAGTCCTCTCTTTTCCATTCGTTGCCGGCTACAACCCCTCCACGCCCCCTCTGCCCACGCGGAATTTACCCTCGTTGCCCGAGTTATCTTGGGGTTCCTTTTATCCCAGCGCTTCCCTCGTTCGTCCCTAAAATCAAAGGGACACCCCGTTGTTGGTCGCTCGTCCGGCCAATTTCATTACTACGTCCCGCCGCCGGCCAGGACACCTACCATCCCCCCGAAATGGAAAACGAACGCGTTCGTGCGCCCCTTTGCCGATCCTGCTAAAGCCCTGTCTGAAAGAACTGTATCGCCGAATTATTTTCTGCCTGTTCGTTCCTTGATTTCTCCCTCCTATTTTGCTGATGGGATGAAAGGAAAGAACGCATTTCAGACAGGAGATAGGTATCTATGTGATGTTTTTTTCGTGCCAGGGAAAAGGTACTTTATTGGTTATTGGTATAGAAAGTGGATTTCTTGTGTGCTACTATTGAATCAATTAGGATTTGTATTATACCATATTTGTTATAATCTTGTGTATTTTCCGGACCCTCTTGTGCTGATGTTATTAGCGAAATTTTAAATGTCATACGATGTAGGTAGGTCGTTGATTTCTATGCACTTTTGGCGATCTTAACTCGACGTTGGAAAAATGTAGGTGATACGTATTCCTTTCACGAAAACGAGAATAATGCGTAAACTGAATTAATGAAGATGTGTGAAGAGATTGTCTTTTAAAAAAAAGTTTAATGTTTAAAGCCGACGTTACTTTTGCTTAAAATCGGCGATACTTAAAGTGATTTTAAAAATGAAAAATAAGAAGCTTTGAAAAGGTTCGTTTATTAAATGTTTGTTTCAAATATAATTTGTCGTTTTCCACCGACAATAAACGGAATGCGATTGAAAAACCAACGAAGTTTTTCATTTCTACCTCTTGATCTACCTAGCGTTCCATTGTATCGGTTCGATTTTTAATGGAACTCGTCAACATTGAATTTCTAGAAATTCAATTAGTGGAAGTGATATTGGACATCGTACACGTAATAAATGCTTATGGTGAAAATTGTTTCGCGAACGAAATGAACATAGACAGATATGAAAGTGAAAGCAGTTGCGGAGTCGCGGATATTTTGCATATAGAAAAAGAATACAATTATCTTATTAAAATTCATTTAAAATAAATTCTGATACGCTTTCTGTTCATTTTTACTAACTATGCTTATTGGAAAATTGGAAGATCCACAGACATATAAAAAATAAAAAGTTTTAATCCAAACAAATAAATTGTAAACGAAGAATATGGAATACGCGACATTTTTAATATAATCAATGTAACTATTCGCATTTCCAAATTCAAGATTCAAACATATAAATAACTAATTGTCTGGAACACGAATTTTAGATCGATGATATCTTCTGTCTACGTTAGTTAGCGATTTTTTATGAAACGAAATTGACTTTAAATGTTTTTGAATATTAAACAATTTCAGAAAGTAACTTGCAGTTTCCTTCAAATTGTTACGTTAATAATATAATATTTATGTATGAATGTTTGATGTTCTTCTTTATTCTCTTATTTATATAAAATCAACAAACTTATGTTGTTGCTGCAACGGCAATAACGATAACGAATTGAAACATAATATTTATGTTTCAAAATTCAGTGCTGGGTAATTAAAGAAACAGTTATTTCCACCCTTTGCCTATCGAGATTCACCCTCGTTTACAACATTACCACGACCCTTCGGCTAGCACTTCCCTTGACTACCTTCCCGAAATCAAAGGAAAGTCCCTGCTCGCACGGTATCATGGTCAATTTCATTAGGTCCGTTCTGTGTGAATGGCCAGACACCTCTAAATTTTCCATCGATTTCTCGCAGATTGACCAGAAAGTAGTACATCTCAAACAGGAAACTGCAATATCAAATGAAATAAATATTGGTCAATAAGCATTTCGTAAGGATTATAGTCTTTTACAGTTTATAGTTAAAAATTAAACAAAGATTGTGCAAAATATAAGTTATGTCCTGAAATAAAATAGAAATAAAGAGTTACCTTCTTTTCAAACAAAAAATACAGTACTAAACAATTATGTAATTAAACTTTCAGCGGAAGCGTTAATTTGCTTTCCGAGGCGACTAGATATATAATTTTCATTTGCAGTATGTTTACTTTTATTGTTTACAAGATTTTCAATCAGAGACAGAATTTGAATGCAAATATTATTATGGAATTATTGGGTTAGTATGAAGGAAATATGGACGAGCAAAGTACATATAAACATATATCTCCATCATATTAGCAAAGTCATTTAATATATATTAGTGAAACTATCAGTCTGTATTTATTTTTAACTCTGTTCATCGTATCAAATATACATATTAATGTACAAATATATGGGTTAAATGTCATCAAAGAGCTAGTTTGTTATTATTATTTTTGTAACTTTACATTATTATTACTCTTATTATATTCGTATTCTGATTACAACTTTTTAATAAAGTATTTAGGGACCAATGTTTGTGCGATATATTTTTTATTGTCATTCATAAAATGTTGTTGCTATGTTCTACGGAAAAGCTGAGACACTCTATACGTGACAAATGAATATTTGTTTCACAGTATTACATGAATTAGTATTATAGTGGCTACATGAAATTCCTTCGATGCTATTTAATAATTGAAGGCAGATTTTTGCTTGTAATTTTTCTTAACTTCTTATTTGAGCAGTATTTGTTGAAAAAGCTTTCTCAAAGATTTTTCACGTCGAACAGGAGTCATTTGTATTCGTTCAACCATGACACGTGTTTCACGGAATAGCGATGTATGAATTTTCACCAGCTTCTACATCTTTTGCTATTTCTGCGAAATTTGTAATACTTTTACAGCGGTTAATTGGTTTCAACATTGGGCTAATTCACTTAAAGAATAGTTAAATAACCACCTCAAGAACTTTCGTTTTATTACTTAGTCACCAAGCTTGTTCAGTATCTGGCACTTTAGCAAGTTAGGTTTCCAAAGTTCTGTAAACTAGATTTATTTTTAAATGCTATTAGTTAATCTGCGAACTGTGGGCAAATTCCATGCCTGAATTATACAGCGAGACACCTCCATTAACGAGGAATAACGACTTATTTAGCCCTAACAAGTAACAATATAATTACATAAAATTCATTCCCGTCCCTTCAAAAAACGGGCGTACAGTTCGATTGATCCTTCCGTCCTAAGTCCGTCAATATCAGCGTAAAACCTAGTTACAAGCTTGCGTAGTTATAAACCTTGTTCAATCGACGCGATTACTAATCAGAACGTGTCACACAATTAATCAAATTTTACTTTGAAGTTGACTGATAAAATTTTATTTCAAATGGGTAGTGGTAATTAAAAATTTCGAGCTCGCAGGCTAGGCCGCTCGCAAGTCGACGAGATTTCGGTTTACTTTAACAATTGGAACTTTCGTTTACTCAATTAACCTTTCAGTGTGCGACATTGATTGAATAACCTTAATTAAGTTAATACAGCTTCGATCGTTTAACAAGGAGAATTTCTAAGGCCAACATTAAACTGTACTAAACTAAACTCGACGTATGTTTATAAATGCATGTTCCAAAAGTTTCTTTCGTTTTAGAAGGAAATAATAGATGCACAACATTTTTTGATTATATTATTATATTGAATTATGTATAATTCATTTTGTTTCGGTAGAACAATAAACAATAAATAAAGTAAAAGGAAAGAAACTTTTGGGACAACCTAATATATTGTTATATATTCTTATATTAATTTTCATATATTACATTCTTATGTACTCTTCCCATTTAACGAAATAATTTGTTCTGAGTAAGCAATCGGGAAATGTAATTATCAGCGCTAAAAGATAGAAAGTGATCTTTCATATATCAAAATGATAGTTCCTGCGATATGTATGAGATTTGGATTGTAGAAGAGAAATATAAGTGAATAACATGGTTTTATCTTCTCTACATTATAATTTTGTTAAGATAATAATTACGCTATGAATATTTATGCAAATTAATATTTTGGCAAAACAGATAAAAAGATATTGGACATATTCGATATAAGGCTAAAAGGCGATAAATTATTTATAAACTTAAAATAGCGAAGTATTACGTATGAAATCAGAAGTACATTCCCTTTCGTTCGTCTAATACATGACATCATAACAAACAGCCGACTAATTTCAGGTAGCCTCATTTTTCCCTGGAAGCTGCTCATTAAGCGCATCCAGTTGAAGCATTTGCCATGGCAGAAACCCTCAAGTTCCGCCTCACCGCTAAACGTTACACTCACAGGACAGTGGCGAAGGGCACAAATACGTTCCCAAGATTCCAAGCGCCGCGCCAACGTTAATGAAGAACGACATTCTGGCCGGGCAACAGAAATTCTCGTCGTGGTAAGCGACGGACTGGCCACACTGACATGCACACGGACACGAGATCAAGGTGGCGGGATACGCGTGTATTTTTAGACGTCCCTCGGGAAAGAACTCGTTGAGGATAGAAGTAGGGTCGCCTTTTGTTCGACGCTGGTAATGAGCGACGCACGACACTCGAGAGGGATGGAAGAACCGGTCCAGCTTGGAAATGGACAGATCGGACGTTTCCGGGCCTAGACGCCGCGCCATCGTGTTGTTGCCACCGAGAGGAAGAAAAACGAGCGCGCCTTTTCCTCTCAAGCCCTTTTGCAATTCTCCATGACGGCGTGTAACGAGCAACCGACGAAACTCTAACGAGCCCTGCCCATGACTCGCGTTTCATCGCAAATAGTCCTGCATAGCTACCGTCTCCCACTGTCGTCCCCCCTCTCATCCTCCTATCCTACTATTCGGGTTTCCTGGTTAATTTACCACGGAAGGACGACCGTCAGCTCTCCGTGCGGTTAACACGGATCTCGTTGACCCGTGATTTTTCTCGGATAAGGTCACTCGATTGCGCGTTAGCGGTCGAGATTTGTCTGCGGTGATCGTACTTGATCGCTGACCACTGCTCCTATCTGTAAACGTTCCGTTGGAACGAATAGATTCGAACTTTTTTTGTAACACTCGCGTGAAACATGAATTTATTCGATACTGGCATTTACGAACGAACGATAGAAATAATTTATTTAATATTATTATTTTGTTTTTAATATCATTCTATTGAGTATCATTTTGGAGGAAGTAATATAATTTGCTTGTATATCGTGTTTTTAAAGTTCAAGTTTCTATTGCTTGATTTTTATCGCGGACGTTCACACTCGCCGGGTGCCTTTTGATAATTCGTTACAAGGCAATTTACCAGTTAACGATAAGGTGAAACGTTTGAGATAGATGACATTTTGTTCTCTAGCCGCGAGTTCACCCTTTGTTGAAATCAAAGGTCGTGGTGAGTTAAGATTCCGCTGATTACAGACAGTAAAAATGCGCATTTGATTCCTTTTGTATTCTTTAGCAGCGAAGTGTCTTTCTTGTTTTTACTCTCCCATGGAAAGCTTTCTCGGTGACTTTGCCTTTTCCAAGCTCTTTTTCCTCGTCTCGTAATTAATAGCCGTAATAATTGGAGGACGTAGCTGAAGTGGAAGACAAAGGATCCCTTAAGATTCAGTCATTTCATCGGAAGTGATATTTTGCCCAATCTATAGACCAATTTTATTTAGTTCCCGTTTTATTAACACGTTGCGCGATTAGTTCCAGCCTGAATTTAATGTTATTTGACGCGTCGAATTGTTTGAGGCACGTTGATATATTAAATATTGAAATCCTTTCCCGTAAAGAAATTTTTCCCTTTGTATCTAATCGCAAAAATCTTCAAATAGTATTCTTGTCAAATGAATGCTATTATATGAAACGAATTGTATGAAACGTGTAACGACACTTCCGGTGTAGTGAACATAAAATATGATAAATTGAGATATTCAATTTTTAATGCTAGTTATACTTTTCCAAAACTTCGTCGATCTGTTAGCTGTTTCTGAAAGTCTTACATCTTTGGGTTTAACAGGTTCTTTCCATTCTGAAATATGTCATATTAAAATACTGCCTTTTAATAGTAAAATGACATAAAAATTAAAAAGCAAACAAAAATGTATTTATTAGATTTTTCTTCTAGGTTTCTTTGCTTAGGTATTATTGTTTTAAATGTGTAAAAAATATCAATTTATATTTTTTCCTTCCATTCAACCTCTTACTAATAAATCAAATTTACAAACATGTTAAAAATTCACTGCGTTGAGAAGCTAACATTAAAATAATATTCTAAAGAATAACTGTCAAAATTAGTTTATAATTTTCTTGAAGTAAGTTTTGAGGTGGAAACTTTTCGGTGTCACTGGAAAGCAAGAAATTTCTGATAAAATTCAATCTTGTAAATAATTTACAGAAATTAAAGTAACGATGTTTCATAAGTATTCGGCAAACAAGAGGGAAAATTCATTGGAGCATGTCATAAGAGAAGTTTAGCCAAAGAACGTTACTCCTACAACGTTCTATGTAGTATCGGAAGAAAGTTGAGTTCGTACAGCTGGAGAAACTATTATAATATCGAATGGAAGCGAACGGATGCAGAGGCTTTTTTGTCAGAAATTTCACCTGGTAGCCAGATAAAAAGGATATACTGTTTCTTACCCTTTCGACTTCTTAGTATTTTGTTAAGTAAATTTATCGCAGGAAACATTTCCAGTGTCGTCGGAAAGTAATTAATGTTAAGAACAAAAGAATTCGAGAATAGCATTCCCTAAAGTAAAAAAGCGAGAGGGAAGGAAAGGAAAGGTCTTTGAAACTATGACATTTTCATTTAAGTATGCTTTTGTAAAAAAAGAATTCGTTTATTCTTAAGCAAAATAAATGTAGTTTCTGATCGTGTTGCTGAATATTGTTGTCCTATATTTAAAAAAGAAAGTTTTTAACGTAACATTTTGTCGTGCTTCTTATAAAATGTTGTAAATTATTCTTTTTAAATACTTTGGTTTTATAATATGTACATTTCTATATGTTCGTTAAAGAACACTCATAACTGTACACCTTTGTTTAATTTTACTACAATCTTCGAATCATTTTCGTCACAACCAGATTTCTCTGTAATTAAAGAATTTCTCATTATACGATTCTAATTCATTTTTGAAAATAAAAGTAACGCAGCCGTGAGATTAACTCAATAACATCGATTATATACAAGGATTACCAGCGTAAATTATCAGCTAGCCACTACTTTACAAAATACAGATAGCACATTCCCAATTTCTGAATTCTGCATTCGAGAAGTTTGCATGAGATTTTACGTAATAATTCTGAGGTTGCTATACTTCGTCATCTGTACTGAAATGTTCCCAGTTATATCTTTTTCATATGGCCAAACGCATGGGTATCACATGGTGAGTTTCGGAGTATGTATAAAGTTGATGTTCTTATTCTTGCCTCTGAAGTTTACGCAATAACTTCTGTGTCACAGCTGCAGAATCTGGCCGAGCAGCGTCATGGAGAAAGATCACTTTTCCATTGGGTTTTCCAAGTCGTTCCTTATTTATGGCTGTTCGTACACGTCTTATCGTTTTACAATAATCGAAAGTGATGATTTGTCCGAATTATCTGTTGCATCTTCGAGAGTCGTTAGAATTACCGATATTTTTTCACTTAATAACTTCTTCAAATATTTATTCATTTTTTCATTTCATTCATATTTCATTTCACTATTTAATCATTGATTGATAATTTGTGGCATTTCACTCATATAACGTACAGGCACTGATCGTCTATGTATTTTAATAACGATTGTAATTTTTGTTCATGAAGATTCATCGGAAGCACGCATTTCAATGTTGCGTGCATTTTTGTACATTTTTTATAACAAATTTCATGTTTATTTTCATAAGCGAATTTTTCATTTTAACTCGAGTGGTATCTCTGATCTGCCGCGACCCTTCACATTTTGTGTAATAACTTCCTTGTGATATTGCTTATGCAACGGTTATTCCAAAACAACGAATCTTTTGTGATATAATGGAATATGTTATTATAAAATTATTATTACATATTCATATATAACAGTATCTGAAATTTAAATACAGAGGTAGGTAATATATTTCCACATTTATCTTAAACTATATAACATAATAGTAATCATGATAGTCGAATTACATAACAAAGCTAATGTTTCAAAATGTTTAGTACAATACACATAATATATCATACAAGTGTCTACAAGTGTTCGAATATCTTCATGAGACTATGTATGTGTATAATGTGCACATGCAAAGTCGTGCAATTTTTCCAATTTGTGAATCACAAAACTGAAAATCTTTCGTTCTTTACAATCGAGTATGTGATTGCTGCAGAAAACTATCCTTTTCTCGAATTATCGCGTCATAAAAATAGTACACCGTACCATTTACCTTTAAATTTCCTGTATGCACCGGTTACGCAAATGTTGCGGTAATGCGAGTTTTCATGCTCGCTTTTTCTAACCGCGGAAATACGTGAACGAAACAATAATTTTTAATATATATGTCTGGCGTGAACGCTTCGTATTTAGCGCATCGTTATTATTTCCATCCATACAAGCGAATATCAGTGGAAATTCTTCTTTCGTGAATTTCATATTTCAACTTGCTACAAAGCACATCGAGTATTATAGCATTTTCAAAATGCTTTTGTCAGAATGACGAGCATACTGTGAACACTTTTTCCTGTTTTGCATCATTTCTTAAGTATCTTACGATCACGATTTTGGTATAGATTTATCTGTTTCATTATATTTGCCGATACAAAGAAATATATCAACTCAAAGTTATTTAATATCGTGGTTCGTAATTTCAACATTTTCTTCGAGTTACTTTTTTGAAATGATTTTAAGGCCACTTTTGCCAAGTTTTCTAAATCATGGAGTATTTTTTAGTTTTATCATCGTATTCTTGTGATCCTAATAAAGAATAAGAATTAGTCGACGATATTCTTCAAAGACTGTGAGCCTTCGAATGATCTAGAATGAAAAAAATTAAGATAGTTTTGTTGTGATAGATTTATATGCAATATTGGCAAGATTTGTTTCTTTTCTAACATAAAATATAATATTCGTCATGATAATTGTTATCGTGTTTATTTCTATCGTATCTCGTAGTTTTACTGGTGAGAAACAGAATGAATTCTCTTATCTGAATTTCAATTGCCTGGCTATGGCAAACTGTGTGAAAGATAGTTTTACTTTCTCTTTATCAGGTTTGCACTAACTTATCTTGAGAACTTTTACGAGACCATTATAATCTAATCGCATTGTACCAAAAACAAATTTCCACTTTATACATTTCACAGTGTTTGACATACTAATGTGTTGTAAACTTGTTTAAAGCGTGTCCTAACTTAAATAAATGAAGAATGAATGACAAATGAATGACAAGTTTCTGTATATTGTATAATATAGTTAAATATAATCCACCCTAATAATCTATTTATTAATAATCTATTATTTCTCATATTTTACATTTATTTTACAACTTAGGAAAAAGATATGTACGTATTAGGTCTCGTTCATAACAAATATCTTTCTTAACATGCAGTATATCTTTCTGAAATATATTCAATAATGTATCATCGTTATAAGTTACGAATAACACACTAATCTTTTTTTTTAATTCGAGTAATTTAATAATTTTTGAAACGTTACAAGGGTAATGTAATGTGCTCTGTTAAAAGGAAATATTATTTAGCGCAATATTTTTTGACTAAATCTTACCGCATTCTTCATCATCTTGGTCGTTTTCTCCTGAGTTTGCTTTCGATGAAAGCATTATATCCTGTAGCATTCTTCGCAGTACTTTCTGAAATTTTTCCCCCTCAGGCCTCAGACACCTCAGAGATTTGCACATGGCTGTTTTATGGATATAAATGCACTTTGGTTCCTTCGACTATTATTTTAAAATTTCGAAAAATGTTACCTCTGTCTACCAGGAATGTATTATTCTAGTGAAAATTGAAGGCGATTTTGTACAAAGTGGCAATATTTTCAAAATTTATACGCAAAATCGAGGCAATTTATACACGATGTTTTGATAATTCTGAGAAATAATTTTTGTTTCACAAATCATTCGGAAATCTTGATTTCACTTCTCTTTGTCGAATATTCATATTCATCGATATATTCAATATCGATGGAAAAGATTAGTTGTATTTGAAGTGAAATAAAAGAATGGGGCGATGATCGTATCAGGAAATATATTCTGGCAAAAATACATTCTTTTAAGAAGATTGCTGGACATCTCTAATTGAGAATATACTGAACATTTCCAGGATAGACACTTAGAATACTTCGTTTCAGAGCTTCTTTCTAAAAATAATAGAGTAATCAGAGAACACAAGAACTTTTCAATTTTCTTGCCTAACGTACTCTTGTAAAACATGTTGTGTACATATACCTTATATAGGCGTATACACGTTTATAACTATTATCGGCGATAATTTGGACTCTAGATACTTGCTTTGTATCAACAAAAATAATTAATTGCATGAATTATTGCATGTAGAACTTTGATACAGTATTCTATTAGCTATAAAGTTTATCATTACATTATCACAGAAGCACATATAATAAAATTAAGAAGCATTAGTAAAAGATAAGACTTGTAAGTACAAACTTGTTTTAAACGTTAGTTTATTTCATTAAATGTGTAATTAATTGCAGGACTTATTTATCCTATTTCTATTCCTTTTAGATTATATATAAATTTTAAGCCAGGAAATATTTTCGGGTTACAACGATTATATAAAGACAATCGAATTACCACTAATATTACAACTTCAGTTAAGTGTAGAAATGAATAAATTTAATTAAATATCAATACTAAACCATTCGAAATTGAACACACCACGTTCCATTACTTACTTTATCCTCTTGTTTGTGATTTCTTCGTTTTAAGCAGGATTTCAGTTTCCAAATCCTCCGGGTTACCTCATTCAGCGAGGAAAAAAGGAATTTGTAATCATTGTGAGCCACGCAAAACGTGTACGAGCGTAATAAAGCATTAAACGGCCGCGCAATGCAGCTGGCCAAAAATCAATGACAAAAGAGCAATGCGTAGCAATTACAGGCAAAGGCAGGGAAACGAAGGTAAGATGCGGCGACAAGGGAAGATGACGATAAAGCTTTTCTTATCTGAATTTCAAGCGCTAGCCTGTAAGAAGAATGTTATGCCCCTTGTCTTCCCGGCTTCTCGCACCGCCCGTTGCAGCAAAGTTTCACGATATCGTCGACGACTAATTAAAGTACGGAATAAGAGGGAGCAATTACAAAGGCGGTTCCATTTAATTTCGTGGGCTGATTTAAGACGCAGCCAACGAACGAAGTGGATCGTGTGACCCTTTATATGCACCATCGTTCGTAAGTATGGATAATAATATGTGCACCGTAGAAAATGCTTAAGATTATATATCTACACACACACACACACCCTTTTTCTCGATTTTTTATTTATGGTAGAAATTATATAATCAATATTGTAAACGTGAATGCAAAATTTCTTATTTTTCTGATTTTGGTCCATAGTTAAAACCGGGTATATGCATTATAGGATATTATCCTTGATTGAAAGTATCGATGATAATATTGAAAATGATCATGTACTGTGTACACAATTTTTATTTTGGTGGCTTACACCATATTTCTGATATAACGATGATGTAATATGTATCTTGTTTGCGTTTAAATTTAGCACAGCATTGGATACCAGTTACGGTAAAATGTAAGGTATTAACAGTTCAAGAACCTTCTTAAATCATAATTTTGAATATTTAATAAAGATATTAATTTCAACAGGTATCCAAGTAGTACATAGCTATGGACGATAGTGTAGCTTTTGCGAAATTGCGTATGTATGTATCAGCGGTCGTAGCTTCTACAAGAACTTTCGTCCTCCTTTTTGTAAATATTGCTCTCGTATAATGTAATTTAGTCATTATTGGATAATCCTTCATCTCATTTCTCGAATGAATTTTCAGCAGGAACGTTATTGACGTATAGTTAAATATTTTAAGATCTTCGATAATCGGTTACAGTCTGTAAAATTTAAATAAATCCTTCCCTGATTTTACGGGTGATTTATTTTTATGAACCTTGCATTGAAAAGGTTAATGACTCTTTTATGGCTACACTGAACATCATCTACTAAATTTTATCTTTTTCAGTATTGCATCTCGTCTGGTAACGAGATTTTCTTTTTGCTTTTTTTCTTCTGGTGCTTGATTAATTCTAGTACAACTCAGTTTTGACGCGTATAAAAAAAATTCATTGTCTTTTCGTTAGTGATATCTTATTGATAATTAGATTCACCTATTTAATTCTTTGATTCATTTTTACATTTCTCATTTTTAGAAGATACATATTTAAAATTTTTCATATTGTATTGACAACGAGAAACTTCTTTACAGTTGATCGTTTTATTTTTGAACAATGTATATTTGATGAAACATCTTATATTTTCACTTCATTGTTAATCTTGTTGTCATTTAAATAAATTATTATTTCATTCTATAAAGTTTTCATATCAAATTGTAATGGGTCTATAGATATCGTTCAAGTTTTTTAACTGTTTTAGATGATATAAAATATCATGAAAATAGTAATAACATTTTGTTCTTCGCCTTTTTATCCTCATCTTGATACAACAAGAAAGAAGTTGTTATATAAAATAATTTAGAAAAAGAACTTTATGCAATGAATGTGGAAAGAAACTTTGACGCAGCTCTTTTTTGACTGCTCGTTTTTACAAACTTTGCTGCCAAGACAGTGCACGTTTCGAGGATAGTTGTATTCCAGGTTTTGGAACTGGCGGTTGCTGGAAGACACTGATATTTTTCTTCCCTTAAAGTACAAAGATAACATCGTAGCCAGCCAGAGATGGAAGAATTTTCTTCTGAATTAAGGTTTGCAGTTTTTACGAGCTCTGTGATATTAATAGTTTTATGATAACAGTAAATTTAACGAAATATTTTATAACTAGATTGTGGATATTCATACATTTATGAAAAATTTTAAGATACAGTACAATGTAAATTCAAAGTAAAGAATTCATTACAAATTTAGTGGACGAAAGAAATCGCTATTTAAATACCATTCATTTAATTAGGTTTACGAAATACTTGCATACAAATCCAGATTATATTTATAATTATAGTTTGTAATTATTATGAAAAATTCTTGGCTGGTTTTCTAAGTTTCAATAGTTTCCTATCTCTCGATAAACTCAACGAATTCCTCGCGCTTAAATTATATTAACACTTGTTAGAAATTGAAACAACAGAATATTTTACTATTAGATCATTTCACAGATTACGTTTCAATCCAAATATCATTCTCAGTAATCAAGAACTTCGTGTATTTTAGTTGTTTCTTGCTACTGAATTTTCAATTTCTGGATTAGATAGAATTTACAAACAATACAACTGAATTTCCAAGTAGTAGTTCGCATTGAAGTGATTTCGAAGCTTGCAGGAAGACAAAGACAAGGATACTCAGGACTGATTCAACTATGCTGACGTCATTTGAAGTGCAATGTCATTTTGCAGAGAATAGAATTGTTACGTGCCTCTCCTTTAACCACATTCTGGTTGCTTAGAAACATGTTCAACGTTCTGTTACGATCCAACATTGAAATTATCGACCTGTAATGCGTAATTGAATATGTCATGTATGTATAGATAATTACATAATTAAAATGATGTGACGAAAATAAATAAGTATATATGTATAGATATATTTCGTCAGTATGCAACATACAGCTATAGCAGAAATTGGCTCGGATGAATATTATTTGGTTCGAAGAAGGTCGCTTACTATCATAAATATACTATTCGATCTTTGCCTTTGTATTACATTTTTCGAAATTCCACGGGACATCTTTAATTCTTTAAATGGGAATCCAAATTTTATGCTTTGGAAATTCAAATATTTGCAGTATAGAATGAAGATATTACGTCAGATACATAGATCTTAGACTGATATGATATGTAACATATGTGAAAATTTGTATCGATAGATTCAATATATGTAGTTACATTCTTATATAACCTTCGCGCAATATGATCACGTAGGTAGATGGTTTTATCAAATTTGATAAATGGACTATTATCACGCAATTTAAGAACATTTCCACTCTAAAATAATAACTACTTTTGATTGCGATGTAATGAAATTGGAGTTCTATTTACATAACGATAATGATGTAATTATTATTACCTTATTGATTGATGTTTCAGTGATACAAATGTGAATTGTTTGTTTTAACAACTTATATCAACACCAATTAAACTATATCAATAAATCTGAAATAATACTAATGAATATACATATATATAGAGATGCTTGTCACATCTTTTGTTTAAATTTCAGTTGCTACATGTTAATCTCAGGAATGGTGCTATATTATTCATTTTACATGGTTTAGTATAATTTTTCTTCCTACTTTACACTTCACGTTTGAGAAAATATATATTATATGTATATTATGCTCTTACAAATTGTGTAGAACTTTTTATATATTTGAAACGTGCGAAAATCATCACGCTCGATTCCAAATAGCAACGCTAATTTAATTAATCTAATCCATTGACACAACCGCAACGCAAAGTCATTTAGAATCCACCGAAGAAATTCTCCGATCAATATTGCACTCGACGATTTACAATTGGCATATTTTTCAATCGAATTGAGTGCGAGAATGGACGGCACAAAAGGTGGATTCTTTTCTACCCCGCTTTCCTTCCAATTCCCTCCTTTTCAATCCCTAGACCGTACTATTCTTATTCCTCGGCGCATTTCTTAATAATGAACCACTTTAATCCTGCTCACGAGAAAATATCCGATGGTTGTATTTCTAGTTTTTCCCTCGTCGGTGAAACGAAACAATTAATCGGCGATTAAATAGATAATTCACGAAATAATATACACATATTTTCTAAAACTTTCAAACGAGGAAAATCATAAATTTTTTATTTATTCATTTTTTCTACGATGTTACGATGTTTCTATTTAATAAAACGAAATTTAGAAATAGGTATTAAAATCTGGGCTCTCGGGGCTAAAACTGAAGAGGAAATAACTTTTACTGCGAATTAGAAGCGATGCTGATAATACACTTGAAGACTGAAATGCATGGCGCCATATGTAAATTTGGCTCTATAGCACGTAGCAAGAATATGTGTTGTGTGTGTGAATTGTTTAAAAGTATGGCATGGTTGGGTTAGAGAATGTTTCTCGATAGTTATAAGCAAATTGTTGAGAGGAATGTTCGACAGTTGTCAGTCGAAAGTGGTTAGAAAGTTTTGAATCGGTGAAGCAATTGTTTAAAAAGTGTCCTTACAATTGTGAATCATATTTATATGGAAATACTTAGATATCTTTATTTATTCATCTAATGTCGATTCCGTATCAACAAGAAAGTTCTATTTGTGCTAAATTTTTTGTCAGAAAATTTCACAGGCAAATAAAAATACATATTAAATGTCTAGGATTAATTGACGTGAAATGAAATTAAACAGAATAACAAATTTTTTAATTATTTCTCTCCAATATGCAGATATATCGATATATCGAGTGTTTCTAATCTTTTTTCCTATACATCCTGTTATTATGGAATTATGGAAATTCAATTAAAAAATTTCTTACGCAAGATTGTCCAAATAAAAAATTCGTAACAGTAAACATGTAAACAACTTTCTAGATCAAAATTCAACAAACATTTGATAGTTCTGCGTATTCGTGGAAATCTCACGTATACACAAATTTGTATCATGTCAACGACAAAAAGGTAATAAATGTGCGTAGATACGGATACAACCTTGACTAACTACACCGCCACAGTTTATTTTATGTCGACACCGCGCACTTATCGTTTCGTCATTTTTGTTTCTTGACCATTCCATTTGTATCGTTCGACCTTCTATCCTCACAGTGACTGTATTGCAATGTTCAACCTTATCCCCACGTATAGTTTTTGAGAATAATTTCTTTCTTCTTGTACACTAAAGTCAAACTTCTTTCTCTATTCATTTGCCGTCGTAATGAATTTCCAATTTCTGCTATCAGTGATTAGTTGTGTAATATTCAGTGTTAATGGTGCAAGAATCTTGGTGTTATTTCCGCATCAAGCAAAAAGTCACTACATCGTGTTCGAGCCATTGTTGAAGAAACTTGCAGAAAATGGTCATCAGGTGGTGTCAGTGAACTTTTTCCCTCAGAAAACGTCTTTGCCTAATTTTACAGATATTGATATAAGTTCGAGTCTACCAAGTTTGGTTGGCACCAAGACAGTGCCAAGCTCTTTTAAAGCATTTAAATGGGAAGTACTTAGGGGAGTGCTTAATCGTGGTGTACCATCATGCGATCCTGTGCTGAATCATCCGGCGTTGAAGAAGCTTCTGCGATCGAAGGAAAAGTTCGACATTTGCATCATCGAGCTCTTTGCCACTGATTGTTTTCTTGGTATCGTTCATACTTTGAACATACCGATTGCAGTTGGAGCTACCAGCAGCGTTATTCTACCATGGACGAACGAGATTATGAGGAATCCTGAAATCCCTAGCTATATCCCGTACTGGATGAACGGTTTAACGGATCAGATGAATTTCTTTGAGAGATCTATTAACTTTGTGGATTTTCTAGTCACCAAATTTGCATACAGGTGAAGCGAATTAATACCACTGTATCGTGTTTACTTTTGTAGAATCGTTATAAAATATTATACAAATTCATTTGCACCTTCAAATTTCCCATAAATACGTAGAAATCAGCAGTCGAATTATGTTAAACTAGATCATTATGTTTAGAGATGATACGTAGTATCGAATTAATTGAAATGAGACATTTATAAGCTTCGTTTGTTTTCAAGAATTTAACATAATAAGTATAATTTTGTGTACACGCCGGTGACAAAACAATTTTTGTTAAAATAAGGTATTAAAAAATTTCACTGCGGAATTGGTGCGTTGATTAATTAATTTTTATGCCATGATGGGTGACAAGCATTTTATTGTTGCTTCACATGTTGTGAAGTAAATATATTACGACAAATTATAACTACTTAAATCAGAATGGTTATTTTATAAGATGTAACAAAAACTTGTATGCATGGTCGTCTTCCAATGGATGATCTTCTTTCAATGAAACATAGTATTTTGTACATTTGTTTTTACTAATTCTTCGTAATTATTCAGACGGAGTAAAGGGTAACAAGCTCCATAAATCTTCTAATCAAAGTAACCAATGCTATTCGTATCAGAACGTTGAACAAAGTACTTCCAGATTGTCTAATTTAACCCCAATCGAGTACCTACTTCACGTGGAATCCGCCGTGTCAATACTCGACACTATCCATTCTGTTACAGATACTTATCAGATAAGCCAGGTTACGAAATTGCCAAAAGACATTTCGGTGACGATCTGCCCCACTTCGACACTCTAAGATCGAGAATATCATTGGTATTAACAAACGGACATGCAGCAGTTAGCACTCCGCGAGCCTTGGCGCCAGGATTCAAGGAACTGGGTGGTATGCACATACTGTCATCAAGTCCACCATCGTTGCCGGAAGATCTTCAGAATTTTCTTGACTCGCACAGCAAAAACGGTGTTATTTACTTTAGTCTAGGATCGCAAATAGACTCGTCCACCATGCCGGAGCAGGCGTTAGCAGCTTTTTACAGAGCATTCGAGCAAGTACCGCAGCAAATACTATGGAAGTGCACCGGAGGGAAAATGCCCACGCTGCCCAAGAACGTTAAGTGCATCGAATGGGCGCCCCAGCTCTCCATATTGTGTACGTATATATTCTTCTTTACTAGTACCGGAAAGTTTAAG
Source organism: Bombus pyrosoma (assembly GCF_014825855.1). NCBI lineage: Eukaryota > Metazoa > Arthropoda > Insecta > Hymenoptera > Apidae > Bombus > Bombus pyrosoma. The sequence continues at coordinate 7,664,762 of NC_057773.1, read as the reverse complement.
CATCGAGAGAATATTATCCTATGGTGGCCATAAAAAACCTGCGAATGCTTTTATGCGTGGTTTTTGCTGCTTTCCGTGTCGAAGGTTCCGTAACTTTCTCGTGTTCTCGGTTCGGGTTTTCGATCTGTACATTTATGAGCAAAATGTTGATCGACTGAACAGAGGTATGTTATGTTGGAAGAAAAAAGTATGTAGAAAGAAGTACGTTATGTTGGAGCAAAAGTATGTAGTAAAATTCTAGATGACGAACATATTCTAGTAATATTTATGCTATGTACTCATTTTAATATTAGTCTAGTAAGTACTTTTAATGGTGCTTAAATAAACCATAGACGGCGTGAAAATACAAATTGTAGTAGTTAATTGTAACGCAAGAGAGATCTGATTACATAATTCTTTTCGTGAAAAGATGAGTTTAGTGAGAGTAAATCTAGTCGCTAGAAAGCTAGGAATAAAGTTTGTACGAAGGGTCGTTGTTTTTGACAAAACAAAAACGATTTAAAATATTTGTTGGGTGCATCGATCAAAGATGCATAAATTTCATTTGTGCATAAATTTGTAGCCTAGTCGCATCACGTTTTCTGCATATAACTAAATATAGTGACGTATGAAATATTTTGCCTAAAATAGAAAGAGGAAAGGGAATATAAATTAAAGAACGAGAAAAGATGGAATGTAAATTAATGGAAGTAATTATTTCTTTAATGATTATTAACGTTTATTATACTGACAAAGGATTTATTATCTTAAAGAAAGGAGACGTATTGGCGTAGAAGCTGACCAAATTATCATTAGCATTTCATTAAATATATAGAAGATAAGCAATATATTGCTTAATATAAGATATCGTATTCATCATTCTCTTATAGTTTATATTTATTATCATTAATTAATAATAAGTAATAATAGTCACTAATCAATCGGATTAGTAATAATAATTTACAGTAATTCATAATCATACAATATTTAATGTTCATTTTTACAGTGACATAAAAAAATATATTTTTTTAAATATATAACATTGTTTTGTACGAAGAAGTTGAAAAGTATAAATACACATACGTATACTTTTAAGTTTAATAATTTAGGCGCATTGATTTTATATTTTTTACGCGTTGAAAAAGAATACTTTCAAGATTATATTTTTATCGTGAAATTAAATGAAAAAATTTATTTTTGTTTTGCGTATCCGCAGTTACAACGAGTAGTTGAATTTCAAATAATTCAAAGGTTTCGATTTTTTCCCTTGCCCTCCTGGTTCGTATCAATAATCTGTTTCATATATCTGTATTCGTATCAATAGGACAACAGTACATTCTCTCATACAATCGACAACTCCATTTATGATTCCGGATATTGAGCCCAGAAATCGAATAAAACTGATTTAAAGTATGCATTAACGTTAAATAATTTATAGATCAATTTGCCCGAATATCGAGCACCTTTTATACTCATTATCTACATATACTATCTACGCCCCATTTGTTGTCAATAATCCAGTTTTGTGTAGTCAGATATAATTGTAGTTTATTTTATAATATGATATTCAACGCTATCTATATAGCATTTAACCTACCTCGAGTTTCTGTACCTCTGTCGTTTTAAATGTCCTAAGGAAACATTAAATAAGATGAATCCCCGAAAGGAAGTACATAGCTGTTATCTTCTAATAGAAAAGTGATATCTTTTAATTTATGCTCGTGAAAATGTTAAACTTGTTTAAGCTTCTTGTTAAGCGACGGTTAGAAACCCAGATCTTTAGTACAGTTTAGTATACTTCAGTAAAACATGAAGTGTACATAGAAATAGTACAAAAGAATTGGATTCTTTCAATTTATAGATACTTCTAAAAATTGATGTCAATTCGTTATCAGTCAAAAGCACGTATATCTCTACTTGACTAATCTTTAAATAATTTTCCATTGTTTTTTATTCTTTCTGGTTGCCCAAGTATTAAAAATGCTGCAATACATAAAATCTTGACCTAAATATTCTAAAATACATATGGGATTCAGATCGAACCAAAGGTGAAAAGGAAACGCAAAGTAGAAATCAGTTTTATAAAATACTGAAAACAGAATGGTAGAAAATACGATGTGAGTTCGTTGAATTATTCAACAGAATTTTTGAACCGGCGAAATAGTAGAAAAAAGTCATAAAGCATACAAATTTTTAAAAATTAACGAATACCTTTGAAAGCGACTGGATACTAATTCATGAATTGAATATTTTAAACATCAATGGAGCTGCACTGCTAACTATGTATATGTATTTATTCCTGAAAATAAAACATTTGTATTTAATAAGACATTTATATTACTATGTTTAAACTTAACATTACAATATTGTAGATGGCCAATAAACGAGAAAGATTTTTTAAAAAAACGTTCAACTTGTACATTTTTTCTATACTGCAAAATGAACAGTAATTTTTTATTTTTCACACAGAACACTTTTTTCCATATTTTTCCAGATTATATTAAAGAAAAAATGCTTTAGAAAAAAGATACGCAAGCGTGCCGTATGCAGAAGTAAATTAATCCTCGAACTTTGAAAAATAAGGTTAAGTGCATCACTATTGTCGAGCAACAAGCCTTAAAAGGCAACTCGAAACTTTATTTCCTCTGAGATTGCCTGCCGAAAATTAGTTTGTTTTCAATAGGAAAGAAGTGGACCTTCAAAAGGAGAGCAAATCAATGTTTTGAATTGTAGTTACATAGATATAGTGAGCCGCGATTGTGTAGTGTTTGCTATTATTAACAGAAAGATGAAAATTTATAAGAAGTATTTCAATAATATAACATCTAAAGTAAATAGAACATCTGAAGAATATGAAAAATAAGATACATTTCTAGATATATTTTATGCCGTATAAAACTCATTTTTGATGTACGATAATATGCGAGCCATATAATTTTACAAATTAACTTCAATTTTACTTTTATTATCGATCATTTCTATATTTCTCTGTGTATCACGTTCCATATTTATTCAATATTTACTATGTTTTCTTTTTACTAAAATAAATATATACATGACAAAATAACATATAAAATAAATTGCAAAATCTCATTTGATTTAATGAATATGAAAGTAAATAATGAAAAACGATCACAAATATTGTGATATGCCATGATTTTCAATTCGCTAAAAACGAAATCTACCTTGTAACACCTTGCTGTCTTTAATTATTATTTGTGAAAAGAATGTTAAGCTATGAACATTTCTAAATCACGTTACTGACAATCGGTACATAATTTCCTTTGGTCGCAGTTCGCTCAGCTATTTTGTTTCGAATAAAATCTGTTTATATGAACCATTATTAAAGTTTATCGAGGTAGTGCTGTATTTTAATATCGCGATATCGCATGATTTGACATACGTGTCACGTTCAGAGCGTTATAGAATTCCGTACAATTCACGGGTTTAGTACGTCGTAAATAAAGAGCAAGTTATAGGACTAGGAGAATAATGTGTGAATTAGGACAGGCTTAAATTTAGGCTAGGTCTAGGTTAAATCTTGGGATGGATCCAAATTTCCACATACGTTACCTGCATGTTCCATTTCGTATGCTGTTAGCAATCAGATCGCTTTGTATGCAAACGATCGCTGTTCAAGTAATTGATTTAGATGCGCAAACGAGATTCGAAGCGTTATTGACAAATTTGTTCATTATTCAATTTCTTGGTACATTATTCCTTTAAATCATTGTCTTCCGATCTCCCGGAATAATTAAATGAAGTTTCCCTAAAATATTTTTTCGTTTCAATTGAAGTATCTTCGGCGTTATGTCTTTTTGTGAATATATGTAGGCATATACACATGCGAAACTATAACTATTCAACTGAAAGAATAATATTTGTTTAATTATGTAATCAATGACGTCTTTTTGAATAAGTTTCCTATTCTTTTTGTTTCTTCTATTATTCCTAGTTACAACAGTCGCTTGATGTAAATTATTAGCGATGCGAAAGAATGAAGATGTTACTTAAGTGTACAGATTACTAAGTAACATGTATTTATAAAATTGAACTTTTATGTGCATTATAGCTCCCTAGAATGTGTAAATCATTCCATACAATATGTTCTTATTACTGAACTTAACATTTGTTATTTCCACGGAATTACTCCACGAGAGAAAAAAAAAAAAAGAAAAGAAAAAATATCACAAAAGGTTTAACTTTATTGGTTCGAAAATTACCAGGTCACCCGAATGTGCGGCTATTTATTACACATGGCGGATTGCTAGGGACTCAAGAGGCAGTTTATTGCGGGGTACCGATTCTCGGTATACCCCTGTTTGGAGATCAGCACTTGAACATGGCCTACTTCGTGAAAAAGGGGTTGGCTCTGAAGCTGGATTACCGTCAACTTTCATACGCGCCAGTATCGAACGCTTTGAGCGAACTGCTCGTGAACAAGAGGTAATCAGAATCTTCGTTCTTCGTGCAAATGGAAATTTCATAGTTCGAGTAGCGAATTGAAGAATCAAGTGAGAGAAAGAGCGTCAAAGAGATTTTCCCGCTAGCTCTACTTCATCAGCTATCTATAGACATAACATGTTTTCCTTTATGACTGCATGCGCACAATTGAACAAAATTCTGCAAACTATTTAAAAATATTTCAATTAAGTATTTTATAGTACTTATGAGATATTTATATTTAGCAATACCTTTTACAAAGAAGAGATTTTTACTAACTCCTTCTTCAATGAAATTTCCAAATTTCAAAAATTTCATTTTCCAAGAAACTATACCAAAATTCGAAGAAACACAGCTGGCATATGGTGTTCGGTGCACGGATACTTTTCATCATCTGGAAATTGTAAACATCGGTTAAACGTTCTCGCCCGTTCAGATGAGGGTAGCATCGGAGGAACGTTTCTGCATTACAATTGTATCGGCGGCATGCATTTGGCAGATAGCAATCGCCTCCCGATAAACGGGCCACGCGTACTGAATTTCATCGTCGATTTTCGAATCGATCGTACATTAATTACTGCAAACTCCCCTCGCTGCCTCCCCCATTAATCGCCTGTCCCGCTACAAATCATTGTTAACGATTACAATTACTCCCAAGTGTAAACGTCTTCGTCGGTGAACATCGCAGATCTAAACGGTTTGAAATTTTATCGGCGCAACCGTGAACATAGCCGGTGAATCTATTAAATCTATTAAAAACGGTCTATTAAAATTGTAGCACGAGTCTATAGGATTAATTAGCCAAAGTCGAAAACTTGCTTGTTAACTTGAATCGTTGCCGCGATAGGTAATTAAGTATAATAATGAAGTTAGTGTACTAGATTATATACGATACGTGTTTTAGCCGTGTACGAGATGTTTTAAACTGGAAGAACATTGGAAATTGTTCGGTACAAATCGGGGATAATAATGTTCCAGTTGCCAATTTTAATTATGCTGAGGACTTTTTAACTATCATGCTGTTTTTTAATTACGCAAATTATTTTTTCCGGTACACGAGTCGAAAGAGTAAACATTTGTTGACGTATTGAATCGTTTAAGTAGAGTAAACGTTTGAAAATTACGAAACGAGTTTGAAAATTATTTAGTTTTCAATTCTTTATTAACTTTGCTGCGATCCTCGACATTTGTAAATTTGGTGAAATTTTGCTTTCGTTTCGTTCGAGAAAGGGGCTTTAAATGTTTGAAGGAAGTTTCCAGAGTAAAATTGAAATGAGACATTTTCCTTTCACATTTCCCTTAAACGTAAAAAATTTTTATTGAAGAATGAGGAGCTACAAACTTTAAATCATTGGTCTTAATATTGAACTTAATTGATTATCATAGAGAAGGTGTTATTAAAATATTACATTAGTTTTGAAAAATAGATGAGCAGTTAAGAAGTGAAATTTACATACGTGTATTACACACGTGTACAAACAAGATAAAAAATTTGCGAAGAGAATCGCGATAAGAAAATCTGCATCTCATAGCTAAACACAGGGTTTTATGTAGAGCTGCAGAGTAAAATAAAAGGCTACGTTAGCAGCTGATGCAGAGAATTTGTATATTGCAAACAATAGTATAAAGTATTATCTTAAAACCAGCAGTCATGTATATTTAATACATAACAAATCCTTCAATTAATTGCAAAATAATTATCGAACAATTTTTGATAAAATATGTGTATGTTCTTTATCACATTATTGAGACACTTAACATTAATTTACATTTTTAATGAGATATGAATTTACTTTCAAATATTTTAGAGAATATATTAAAATTAATGTTTACTGAAGTAACAGATTTAATAAATCTATAATAATTAAAATTTAATTAATAAAATTATTATGAAATATAATAAGAATCATCTTGCAACTGGATATTTGAACATTTTATTAATCAATTTTAATATTATGTGGAATATGGGGCGGAAGATACAAATAATTGTAATATAATTCACAGCTACACGGATATGGCACGAAAAGCTTCTTCGCAGTTCAAAGATCGGCCAATACCGCCTTTGGATGAAGGAGTTTATTGGATAGAATATCTACTTCGTCATGGACCAAATTCTTTAAAAATAACAGCTGCAGAGTTAACATGGTATCAATATCTATTGTTGGATGTTATATCTATGATGATAATCTCAATTATATTTACAATTTGGATCGTTTATAAATTATTTAAATTATTATTTTGTCGAAGAAAAATAGTGTCAGTAGACATTAATAAGAAACGATCATAACGACATTGCTACTATTGAACAAGATTCTAAGGAATAATTTATTTTTTAAATAAAAATATTTATTCGAGTCATTTGTACAGTTTGTTACATTTGTTACTCGTTTTTAATGATAATATAATTGTTCACGCTTTTATATAAAAAGATAAGAATATTTTTTATACTACTTTATATTATAACAAAGCGGTGGTGGCGAAAAAATCTGGTCAAGTAGGGATTTAACATTGTTGTTCAGGACGCAAATTACAGTTCTGAACACTTTTACGTCGAGGCCGTTTGGCTGGAAACCTACATCTCGTACGGCAGCTTTGTACTAAAAACTTCCGTCGTTCTGTTGACGACGTACAACTTATACGAGAAATCAAAAGTTCATGAAAAGTTATAATAAATAAAGATATAATTCACACGTTAAGAACATGCGGAATATAATTTTTTCATTTGAAATTTCGTTCTTGTAAAAATCGAGTTTCGACGTGTTTAGCTCGATACGATGTGCGTTCGATAAATTTTCGAATTTCATTGCCTAGAAAACGAGATTTCAAATGAAAAAACTGCATTCCGCATTTTAGATTTATCTTCTCATGTATGTGGAATAACCACCTGCCGATTTTGTCCGCGCGTATTCAATCGGGAATTAGCCAACTTCACGTAAATTGACAAGTTGTTAAACTCGATTTTCTCGCAAACGAAGTTCCAAATGAAGACATTTTATTATAGATTTCCGATTTATATTATATTATAGGATTTGAAGCAATAGATACTAATATTATAGACATTGTTCATTTGCTGCAACGATGACTTACTGGTATAGAAAAAACGGTTTTTGCTTCAACAGTTCGATCCGTTTTCCCTAAAATCATTATTTCTTGATATGGCAATCAAGTAACAAATGAGGAATAAAACCAAATATTTGCATTCGAAATAGTTAAATTCTTATCCTTAAATTCCATGCTTTTTCCAGTGTATTTTGTCTAAGAGACACTACAGTTTACAATATCATCAATACTGAGGACTGAGACAATGCATCGAAAATGCTTTTAAAAGCTTTGAAACTCGCGTTTACTTATAAAATATTTGGCCGAACGCTTTACGAAATTGCCTGACTAAAGTAGAAACTTACGGAAGTATGTTTAAGGGAGACATTTCTTCTAGGATAATAGTCAGGTCGTAAAATATTGAAACTTCCTGTGTATTTTTGATATGCTCCTATTCAAATTTCATAAGTTTTCTGCGTGAAAGGTTGATCTATATTTATTATCTTATTCCTTCACTCAAAATTTTGTAGTTTTCCGGTAGTGACTACGTATTATTCCCATAATATGTGTTACATAATAATATAATAATAATATCCTTATTATTGGACACTTTATCATGTTTAATCAAAGTGTAAAGAGACAGATTTCCGAAATTAATTCTGAAAAAGAAGAACAATATAATATTATTGAAAGCGAACGTAACATTAAACGTAATTATGTTATGTAACAAAAATATTTTGCAAGAATATTCTAATCTCTATTTACCTGAGATACTCTGAAAACAAAAAGAATTGACCAGTACTTGCAGAAAATACTGCGAGTGTCAAGAAATAAGTTTTTCAAAAGGAAAAGAAAACTTATGCGCTAATGTAGTTCAAATTCATGAAAAAGGAAAGTGTATCTGTAGAAAAGCCTGTATGTGTCACCTCCTAGTTGTGAAGAAAACCCAAAGTTCCATTCGTTCAAATAAATTGCACAGACAAAAGCCACGGATGGAATTGTCTCAAATCATAGATCGAACTTTTTTTCCTAAATTTAAAGTCTAAAAGTGAAGATCACAGTGCAAGGTATGATGATTTTTCCTTGAAATGGTCGTGTGATAAATTAATATTTTCAATTAAAATCCAGTACAACGCGTAATAACGTGTAATTTGAGTAAATATATACAGTAAATGTATAATTACTGTAATATGACGATGCTATACATAATATTATACAGATCAAATATGCACGAGGCAAATATTTACAACAGAAGATCATATTCGCCAAAATTCAGGCCGCTTGATGCATTCGTCGAACAAAATATCTCGCACCTGCATAGAAGAAACAGTAAATATAACGAAAGCCGCGGCTTTAGAATTTCAAATACCATAACAAAGAAAGGGGAACGTCATTATATTAGTTATACGTGCCATCTTACGCGACGAAAAGAAGCTTTTGCATATTCCAGCGTTATATCACTCGTGCTTTATTATGTATGCACGAACGTGAAGTAGCAAAACAGGAAGCCGGAAAAGTCAGCCGCGCATCTACCGCTCAGAGAATAAAAGCGCAGTTATAAATTGGGGGAAATCGTGTCTCTTTCGCGACTCTGAATGCAATCTAATAAAGTGTTTAGACTTCCCGGCCGTCGAATAAATCCCGAGGCGACCAGGAATACGAAATAAATGCGCCATATTAATTTAGCCGAATTTATAACGAGACAGGGTCTCTTGGTTTCCGTAAACGTGGTTCGTTAACAAATTTCTTCCCTTTGATATTATTAAATCAGAGATGCTTCAAAAAATGTGACGTTTAAGGATAATCGAATTAGTTTCTTTATAAATGTCATGATTAAATATACAGAATACGGGCGAGATGGTACAGGTGGCTGGAGGATGATGCCTCATATAGAAATAAATCAAATGTGCGTAAATGAAATCTTTTAAATTCCTGATATGTCAACGTTCGTGGATATTGTTTGTAGAAACATATGAAACGTAATTTTTTTCACATTTCGGAGCATTATTTTGTTCATTTTCAGGCAACGAACACGTATATCGTGGAACATGTTTCATTTATATTATAATATTATAATTTCAGTCACATAGTTCAGACGAATGTCGAGCATACTATTAATTTGAATGAAACGTACATATTGCTTTGACCTGCTTTCCAGGCTTGATTCCAACTGCGCACGTGTTGCTACGTCAAAGTATTCTTTACACTCCTCTGTACGAGAATTACATCAAAAAAGGACATGCAAGTTTTTTGAAACATTACTTCCGTACGGAACGAAAAGATTCTTTGATATATTTTTTCTGTCATACAGGGATTAAAAACAAAGTTTTATATCTCAATATATTTTTATCTAGCTGTATGTCAAATACCGTTGCTTTTTGTATTGCTTTAAAAAATGTATACAGTTCATCATAATTATACACATAATAATATGAATATATAACGATATTTCTATGAACTGAAGTATTAATATTTTGCGTACATGGTATTAAGTTTCAAGAAAATATGAGGAGAATTGTACATATATATATATTTTTTTTATACTGGAAATCTTCATGGACATCCCGCCGCTTTTCTGGGTGTCGGACTTACCGACTAAAACACCACAGTGGCCTATCTAACGCTTAAAAGGAGTGCCCCTGGCCCTCTTTCAAATTGCTGCCGGAGAACTCTTACGTCTTCTTCTATTCTTAGGGAGCCATTCCTTAGGTCTAATTTGGGCGTTGTGACCACACCTCTCAACGTCATCCCCTGGGCCGTCGTGCAAGTCCGAGGAGGACCCAGAACCTTCTCGGCGTGACGACCACCTAGGGCGGCGCGAGACCTTACAAGGGTGAAAAGTGCTTACCCTTTCCCACTCTGCCCGCTCCTTTGCGAGCATTACTTCTTCGCAATAGGAGCGGAACTCCTGTTGCCCCCTCAGCATCCCTTCTACGACTGGCGAAGGGCCCAAACTTTCATCAATTGCGAGTCGCAGGACATGGTGGGAGACTTCCCACGCCGGACAAAATTCCAGCGTGTACTGGGCCGTGACCTCGCCCTCTCTGCAATGGTGACAGGTGTTTGTCACCTCCCTTCCTATGTTCCGTAGGTACCTGTCGCTCAGGTAGGCCCGGATGACACGAATAAGACAGGGAGGCACCTCGAAGAATTCAAGGGCCTCCACTATCCCATCCCAGAGTATGGTGTTGAACGCATTGACTATGTCCAAAGAGGCTGTCAACGCCACCCCACTCCGGGAAACATTGTACATATATACAAAGCATTCATTATATACACTAAATAATTTTTAATACTATAAATAAGAGTGCTATAAATTTTATAAATAAGATTATATTCATTTCTAGATAAATTTTTATTTGCAATCTTTATTTCTTTTTTTATATCTTCACGAAATGTTACACTTCACGAAAGTAGAATACAGAATGTTTTAAACAATACAGATTGAAAGTAATATGTTAAATGTTCCAAAGTGTATATTTTGTTTTGAGATTGTAATAATTTAGAATTCGTCCATCTACATTATCGTAGATTTCCTCTTTGTTATTTTATTTATAATCGTTGATATTATTCTTATATTTCATCGAAACATCGTACTATTTTATCGCAGAATTTAGATTTTACTAAATACGTATATATAACGTATCTTAAGAATATTGCCATTGTTGTGTAATGTTTTTGTATCTTCGACAATAAGTTTTATTATAATATATTTAATTATACTACATATTATAATACAACAGATATTTTTACATATCCCATATGTATTAATGATATATTTTTACATATCTCTAATGACCTCCTTTCCTTTGACAGGCTCCCGTTATAAAACGTTAAAAATCCTCAATCGTCCAACTAAACTCACAGAAAAGCAATCAAAGAGCTAAAAGAAGTTCGCATTGAAATAATTTATTGTAGCGAGAAATTGCCTTGAAATATGAAACTAAAGTAGAAGGAGTACAGAGGGAGACGTATCAATAGTTCTTTAAATGCAAATCTTTATGATTTTTCTTTCTCGTTAACCGACTTAGTTCTTCCATTTTTCTCAATATATCAGAATTAAAAATTTTTTAGATACATTAGATTTGAAGGAATTACAAAATTGTTGATTATCTTCAATCGAATTAAAATAAAATCAGCTAAAAATTAAATTTTTTCTAATATAATCAACGATTGCGAAAATACCTCACACTCGTCCTAGTTGAAAGATCTACCAAAGATGATTATAAAGAGACTTCTCATCTGTCTCTCAGGTTAACCACAATCCATAAACTTAACACGCTCCCTACTTACAGAATTTCGATTTTTAGCAGTACTATGATTATGATTTTATGATCATAATTAGGTATTGTTAATTGAGGTGCAATTCACGAAACGTTACTTTTGTCAAACTAATCAGTTTACTGAAACTAAACGAGTCTAGTTCGTTCCTCCTGCGCTCATTAGCTCGTTCTATGATCTTTTTCTCATTGTGACATGATAACAAGAAACAACAGGAAGAGGATGAGCTGTTACTGTCTAATGAGTCTCGTGCACTCATTTAACTTCCATGAAAGACCGTTTATGTTCTGTTCTGCCCGAGCATCGAGATGAAGTTGCATTTGCGAACAATATCGCGAGTTGAAAGAATAAACTTCGCATCGCACATTTTCATCCTGGCAACTTTTTGGTTTCGAACTAGGGGCTAGTAAAAGAATAAACTTGGCAATTTCCAAATGACCATCTTTTACATGACCAGCATTAGTGCCGCTTATTTTGCTAATAGTAATAGATTAATCAGTCTCCGTTGATTTTTATAATTATTACAATTTAAATAGATAATGATATTAACTGTAAAATCTTGAATTTATGTTGTTACATTACGCTATTATTAATATTCTGAAATCTTAAATCATATTCCTACTTTACACTGGAACTAAAAGAATTTCGATTCTGTTAATGTAAAATAATTAAAAAAGTCGAAACTAAGTTCCTAGTTATGACAAAACTGGTTTTATTATATCATGAAACTGATTTGTTAAAGTGAAGATTCTGCGTTGATCAGACTGTATTAATAATGACTTAATTGTGAATTACCAAAAAAAGAAAAAGAAAATTTGTATACTATTTGTCGCACTGTTTTAACAGTATTGTAACAATTCTATAAAATTAAAAATTACTATATCTTAAAATCAAATCCACTTTGTTTAAAAGAGACGCGAGAACAGACGAGATACTTATTATTTTTGTACCGCATACGACGTTACCGATGCAATGTAGTTGTGGTTTGTATTGAAACTATATAATGTTTTGTACATACAAAATTATAAATAAAATATATTATCAAGTATAAGTATTTTGTCTCAGAAACTCGCTACACACTTTCTCCATGATTCAAATAAACAAATTATAGCCAATGAAAATAGCAAAAGCTAACAAAAAGAGCAGAATGATCACCAAAATCTTGTTCTTGTGGATAAGTATATATCAATTAAATACATCAATCTTCACAAATAAACTAAAACTAAGGCTTAAAACAAATGCGACGCGACTTCAAATTAAAACTTGACAGTAATGCTGACCTGACTTGAAACATAAAAACAAGGCTTAAAACTAAGACATAAAACTAAAGCATAAAACTAAGACTTAAACCTAAGACTTACAAAATTAATTCTAAAATTAATGTTTATAACTTGGACTTAAAATTAAGACTTGGACTAAGGTTTAAAATTAAAACTTAAAAGAAAGATTAAGTCCTCCGCTGTTTCTCGTCCGCCTTTACCGTCTAACAATGAGGCTTAAAATTAACTTAATCGAAGTCTCAGAACTAAAACTTACTTAAACTAAAGTACATTAAATTACAGCCATACTGGCAACCTTTCGTATGAAGAACTTTAACTTGCTGCGAAGTTTAAAAACTGAAACTAGAAACACTTTGTGAAATCAATAGTTTTATTTAATAATTTCATATTTAAAAGGATTAAATAAAAGAGCCTTTAACTTTTCGCTTCTATACAAGCAGCGTGTACAATGGACTTAGCCTACCAGATATATATATATCTTAGATTTAATTAAAACTAAAACAAACTCACCCCACGATATTCCTGCGATGTCTCACGACGGTACGCAACGTCCCACGGTGGATGCTAATAATTCACTAAGGTACGTAGGATTACTAAGGTACCTTACTAAGATATAAGACCTATATTATGATCAATTAAAGTTAAGACGTTGGTTACTTAAGCTGAGAATTACGACTAATGGTTAAATCTAAAACCCCAAATTAAGCAAACATCAAGCACCATTTATATTGCACAGAATGATCTCATGGATCTTTACAATTTTGAAAGTAAGCATATATCACACAATATATATCTCCTACAAGACGATTATATGGATCTATAAAATCTTAAAAGTAAACATGCACCACGTAAAATTCGTCTTGTATAGAACAACTATACACATCATTACAAACATTATCAAACTTAATTACAAGTGAAAATCTAATAAAAATTAAGACACAGCTACCCCACGATGTTCCTGCGATATTCCACGGCATCCCACAACGGATTGTCAGTGCAGTTTAGATCAACAAACTAATCCGAAAAATTTGATGACCCAGACCAGATTATGTTAGGGTAGTTCTTGGTTCGCCATGGTTCTGCCAAAGATTAATTAACTCGCGGAAAAACAACGTAATTACGCAGTATAAAGATTCACTTTTTGAAAACGATGCCACTTTCAACATGTAACCGCGAGGAGGTGACCCCATCTCCCACGGTGTCCCACTGCGTCCGGCGTTGAAGCCCAGACTGGATCATCCAAAATTCTCTTGGAGGCTTTTGGTGATCCAAACTGGATTGGTGCGTAGTTCTTAGCTTGGTATCGTTTTCCAAAGATTAATCAACTGATTAATATTTGGAAAACGATGCCAATTACCGGGTCTCACCACGAGGAGGTGACTACGCAAGAGACCCGCCCATGAGTTATTTAACATTATGCATCGGTCTCGACATTCAACCTATTGGCAAGAATGTCGAGTTCTGACTCTATTTATCATGGGCCTGCGTAAAGAGATAGTTATTTCGTAG
>NC_057773.1:7645442-7647388 GCF_014825855.1 Bombus pyrosoma | reverse complement strand
CCTTGGGGCGACTTACGAATCCAAAGAGTTGTCCAGTGCACGTTCACCCGCACGTACCCGGAATACGCGCGAGCGAGTACGCCACGCGGCAGTTTGAAAGAACTGAGCGATCGTGAACCGATAAATCGCGGGAATAATTTTTCCAGTATGGTAAGCGAGGAGACCAAGAAAGACGGGATTTATATTTTTCGTTCCAAGACGGGTATGTATCTTTGTACAGAATGAGCTCACAATGCACTTAACATAGACATCTATCTTACGATTAATTAAGGCTAAAACGCACGCATCCCACGGTGTCCCGCGATGTCCCACGGTGTCCCACGGTGTCCCACGGTGCCCCCGCGGGGGGATGCTAGTCCAGTCTAGGTCATCCAAAATTCTTTTGGCGGCTTTCGGTGACCCAAACTGGACTGGTGCGTAGTTCTTAGCTTGGTATCATTTTCCAAAGATTAATCAACTGATTAATATTTGGAAAACGATGCCAATTACCAGGTCTCACCACGAGGAGGTGACTACGCAAGAGACCCGCCCATGGGTAATTTAACACTACACATGATGTCGACATTCAACCTATTGGCAGAATGTCCAGTTCCGACTCTACTTGACCATGGGCCTGCGTAAAGAAATAGTTGTTTCATAGCCTAACTGCAAAACACCAATCCATTGTCAGAAATGAATAGCGTAAATGTTAGACATTAATAGCACAAACGTTAGAAATTAACAGCACAAATGTCATAAATTAATGGTGCAAGTGTTAGAAATTAATGATTAAATTATTAGTAAGTAACAGTTTTTTTTACCCTCATTTTTTTTTTTACGTGGAGAAGTCCTCATGGACCCTCTGCCGCTGCAGGCAGCAGCAGAGTAGTGTGCACTGCTTGCGTCCTCTTGATCGAACGGGTCCTAAAATCTCCTAACTGAAGAATTGGCGCTAGAAGAGGCTATTGCCCCTAGCGCAGCCAGAACAGTCGCCGACACGTCGGACACCGTTCGGTATTCCGTGACGATTCTGATGGCGGTCACTCTGTGCATCCTCCTTAGCGCCCTCCTTAACTATTCAACTTATAACTCACAACAATTCAACAACAACTCAAAACAACTCAAGAACTCACAATGATTCCACAACACATGAGCAACGATTAACCCGCAATTACTCGCAGCTTACTCCTAACTGCAGCTAGTCACAACTCAATCGTAACTCCAACTACAACTATTGACTGCTGATTATTCTCTCCACCAAGCCGTCCCTTTTATACCTGTGTTTTCGGTACTCCTACAACGTACACTTGTTTTGCAGCTGTTAATGACCCAAGATGATCACGTACACCTTTCTCAATTACTCATTGTCCTAAAGGGCCGCAGGTATATGTCCCTTCGGGATTTCCCATTGTTCACAGCCTGTGGTCGATGGTTCTTCCACAATACTATGTCATAAATTTCCTTAATTCCAAGCATATTCTGTTGTTCAACAATTAATTTAACTAATTTAGTTGTGTAACGTTCCGTGACAGAAGACACTTCACTTGCTATTAACTCTTTGCTGAAGACACTTCTATACGCACCATCGCATTTTCAAAGTTATTGGAAATATCGGTAGCGCAGAGAGACTTCTTCCTCGTCCCGCCTTCTTCCAGCCTTGGCACATCTCGTCCTCAGCTCCGCGATGTCGAGAGTCCATCAATAGACGGCTCTGCTTCGCCCGGCGTTCCTTATCCTTACCTTGCAGAAGCGACAATGAGCTCTCACTCGAGTCAGTCGTTCCTTATATACACAGGGCATGTATCACTAACAACAATCCAAAAGGTCAACCGTTAACGATGCTTAATGTTTGCCGATTATCACTTTCCCACCATGGCACAATCAAATTAATTAATTTCTAAATTTTATTGTAAAATGACACGTTCAACAATTTGTTACAATACTGATTTGTATAATTTTTATATTAT
>NC_057773.1:7639974-7643765 GCF_014825855.1 Bombus pyrosoma | reverse complement strand
TGGTCAAAGGTTCTTCCACAATACTACGTCATAAATTTCCTTAACTTAATTCTAACCTACATAAACCTACTTATTCAGACCCACAACAATCCTAATGATTGTTATAAAATTTAGCATTTTTTGCGGTCAAGGTCCTTAATTACTACAAGCATGTTTCAATTCGAAACGTTCCATCGGGTTATTGTTCATTCTGGTGAATTATAGGAAAAGCGGATTTTTCCGTGTACAATGTTCGACGGCCACTTGTACCTACGAGCGACCGTTAGTGGGGGGCGGCCAGCACCCATCACTAATTCCTTATAAATCTAGGGCCACCATCACAGAAGACATTTCACCTGCTATTAACTTTTTGCTGAAAACACTTCTACACGCACCACTCGCATTCTTCAAAGTTGTTGGAAATAAAGTGTATATTTAAACTGCTAACTCAGTGTTTTAATCATCCAACCACCCCCATTATCTTAACCAAAATAGGGGATCGGCCGATTCGCGACGTCGGTTATCGTATCAAAACGAGAAGTTACGCCCCTCGTTGACGCGGTATACTGTGAACGTGTTTCCTTGCGGAACAGTCGAACAAGTTGAATTATTAATTTAATTACTTGCGTTATTTGATTATAATAGATTTCAAGATCAGATAAATGAATTCAATGATGTTTATTTAATCGAGGATTAACAAAACTTTTGTTGGAATAAACGGTGTGCCTTCAAATCTATGGTTCAAACGGACTTATAATTACAATCGTTGCAACGACGCGACGTTCTAAATTGTACAGAGCGTGAAAAGCATTCTGATTTTTTCGAGATCGTTATTTCAGAACGTTAGACACAGGATCCTATTTAAATGTCACATCTATGCCGTCCGTGTCAGTGATTTGAGTAAAATATTTCTTGTCGAGAAATTCAATAAAATATCACTTCAAATAAACAATTGAAATCTTACTCAATTGTATCTCAATTCAGTATTGTCACAATACTGACAGTATCTATCATTTTAATTTCATAAAAAATAAGTTGAAAGTTATATTAATATCAAAGAAAGTATAAGTGGAGACTCCAGATGAATTCGAACGCTTTTTTAAGACATGGATACTTACCGATACGCAAGGTACAATAACGTTTACATAATACATATTTTCCATTTTGTTCTCCAAATTGGCGTTGAAAGGGTACCATTTAATGTATCACAGTTTTTGAATATTATTTGGTTTATCCACAGTACGTAAAATTGAATTTAAACATTACATTACTCATAAAACATTCTCTCATTATTGAATTGTGAACTTTCGTACATTTAAATATGTAAGTACATATATAAAAATGTACAGGATATATATATGTAATATTCAAATTAAAGTATTCGTCATAATATATAAAGGCCGAAACAAATCTCGGTTTTCGCTAACTATGATCATAAATATATGAATTTGCATAAGTATCCATAATCTACCGACTGGCATATTTTATTATATCGAATTCAAAGTTTGCCAGTTCTATTCTATGGTTCTAATTTATATTCTATTTTATAGTTCTAATCTAACTTTCTCATTTATAGGACGATTGCTCATACGTTTGGAACATTCCCACTGAAGATCGTTGTAGATGGGTGAAAGAAACCAAAGATTGCTTTACGGATTCCGTAATTCAATATACGGAAATCCTGTTTTGCTCCTTTGGTTCGGAGAACACGTTTTTATTCGCTATAGGACTGGTGATAATGGTCATATGGCTTTTATATCTGTTTTTAATTTTAGGAACTACAGCGGATAATTTGTAAGTGGTTATTTCTAAGATTAAAGACTTTATATCTTTCTCGCTAATTATTAAAATACTTTGTATTTAACCTTTGTGTGGGCAACTAGATATCCGAATAGCCATTTATAAATTCTTTAATAATCTTTTAAAAAGATTCCATCCTTTCTTACACGAAAAATAGATATCTTTATATAATTCTATCTTCTATAATTTTAAATAAGTTCCCTTGTTCAAACCGTTTAAAATAGAATATTTAATAGGTTACAAGAAATAATTAGATGATTCGGGAATGTATGAAAGTAAAATTATCGCTACGTATCTGATCTATAGAAGTAGGATGCGTGATAACGATTTTGATTGCCTATATGAGTTGAAAATTTGTTTTTTAAAATTTCATTCATCTTAATTCTTTCATCGAAATTAAAGAGAATCGTCTTTGCTAAATATTTCCAAATGTTTGTAGTACCTTAAAAATTTTGTTTTTGGTATAAAGAACAGAAAAGTACTAGTTTTATAATATTATGATATTATTATTTACTGCTCTGTTTACGGTTTTTCATTTTTCGCATTATTTCATTTTATTCATAAGATGAGACAAAGAGACTTGGAATATTTATGATGATATTCATAATTGTTTCCGAAATTAAATTAGACAAAGGATATGGTATCTTTATATTGAATTTCATAACGACGTCTTTTAATTTTGATTTGGTCTGATTCGAGATTTCGAATTATTCTTCATCTGCGTTATGAATTCTTAGCTAATTAACTAAAACTAATTTAATTATTTAATAGATATTAATGTAAGGCAATCGCAGATATGTACTTCAATTAATTATTCAATTATCATCCTCAATATAAATTATTTGGTAGAATCCGATTAAGATTTACAAAATAGATTTCATTTTACGGATATTTTGTTTCATTTATCACAGTCTCATGCTAGAGACATATATCTTATTTTGCTAATTATTATTTTTCTCATATATATGTGTTTCTCCTCTTAACGAAATATAAATATACATTTCACATCTCCATTTTCAAAATTCCTTTCTTTTTTTAGTTTTTAAATCCTCGTCGTAGGCAGCGTAATTACTTTTTTTTGTCAAGATACTAAAGCATCTACCAACGTTGCTTATTTGGACATTTTATACGTCATAGACGTTGCACATAGGTTTGATCAAAAGCGAGGAAAATCGCGGAATGATAGTTAATAAAATAGTTATGGGGGAAATAAAATTTCTATGATTTTCCATAAAAGTGCCGATATCGATGGTTAGGTGACGCATAAAGTCTTTCACGGCACATTGTGTTCAGTAAAGGGTGAATTATAGCTCATCGTGTGCGTGCGAATCGACATATTCTCATGCGGAAAGCGATTCAATTTTAATCCAAATGGTCGGCGAAAGCTTTATGCTCCGTCATTAAAAAGAAACCATCTGCCCCTGCAACGCGGCCTTTTGCTTCCTTAATAAAATTCTAACATGTATGTATCACGTATATAACTTAAGTGCGATTTAAGCAGTTACAATCTATTGCCTATTGTGGCTGCTGTCAATAGATATAGCTATGATCATCCGGAATATTCGATGCAATGGGTCAAAAGCAATAGTCCGTCCCACATGGAAAGGATCGAATAGTCGAGTGATATGATTTCACAATAGGATTCAACAGAAGTGTATTGTTACCAATATACATATACAGTGGTCCATGAAAATATTCGTACACTTGCTACAAAACATGTTGATGAATATATATTTTTTTTTTTTTTTTTTTTTTTTTTTTTATTTAGTCCGTGCCTCTCGGCTTTGGACGAACATTCGATTTTTACAACACTTTATTGCACTTAGCCTATTCTTACCTCTAGTCTAAAACTAATGCTTACACTATATTGCAATCTATGCCTACACACTATTCCCACTTATGCCTACACACTATTGCCACTTTGGTCTTTTTTTCCTCCTTGCTGCGCTACCTTCCTGTCATTCCACCCCGTCTTGTATTGCCTTTGCCCTTCTTTTCTCTATTATCGCTCT
>NC_057773.1:7634997-7636118 GCF_014825855.1 Bombus pyrosoma | reverse complement strand
CCAGCTGTATCTTTCTAGTGTGTTTTTAGATTCTTCTTTGTTTCCCGCCTTGTCTGTGTTCCTCGGCCTACCTCTTACTGTCGCCATCTGTTATTTCTTTGCCCAACTTTTGATTTTCTTCTGTCTGCCTAACCTCTTCCTTTCTTGGATTCTCTTATTTATAAATCTCCCTTGTTTCTCTTCCTTTCACCTCTCCTTCCTTCCTCCTCGTGTGTTTGCACTTTATCTTTCCTCTCTTCGTGTTACTTCGCGCTTTCCTTTCCTTTTTCCCCTCACACTTCACTTTTTCTACGGAGCACTCCGTCCACGTGTTGCCCTTGCCTCGCACCAAACCGAAAGTCCGTTGATGAATATATTATGTGCATTGTACGACTTTGTTTGAAATTTTGTTGGCATCGTAATGATTCACGACTATCGTGATTATAATAGTAAAATTTGAAATCAATTCGAAAATATATGTCGGGTTATCATTAGAGTTAGGGGCGTATAATGAATCTAAAGGATACAAGGATATTTCAAGTCGAGACGTTCCTTCAGGTTATTGTTATTGCTTTATTCCGGTAAAATATGGGAAAGGCAGGTCCCATATACAAGGTTCGAAAGCCACTTCCATCCGCAAATGATCGTTGGTGGGGCGGCCAGCACCCGTCACTAGTTCCTTGTAAATCTAGGGCCACCGTCACAGAAGACACTTCACTTGCTATTAACTCTTTGCTGAAGACACTTCTATACACACCATCGCATTCTTCAAAGTTATTGGAAATATCGGTAGCGCAGAGAGACTTCTTCCTCGTCCCGCCTTCTTCGAGCCTTGGCACATCTCGTCCTCAGCTCCGCGATGTCGAGAGTCCATCAACAGACGGCTCTGCTTCGCCCGACGTTCCTTATCCTTACCTTGCAGAAGCGACAATGAGCTCTCACCCGAGTCAGTCGTTCCTTATATACACAGGGCATGTATCACTAACAACAATCCAAAAGGTCAACCGTTAACGATGCTTAATGTTTGCCGATTATCACTTTCCCACCATGGCACAATCAAATTAATTAATTTCTAAATTTTATTGTAAAATGACACGTTCAACAATTTGTTACAATACTGATTTGTATAATTTTTATATTAT